>NW_009619287.1:97697-99552 GCF_000690535.1 Cariama cristata | reverse complement strand
GGGAAAGAAATAGAAAATAGGAAAAATAAGTAAGAAAGTATGGACCATCCAGTTTTATCCTTTTGAGAAGGCAGTGCTTAAGTCTTTCCTTTCAAAATCATGTTTGTGTATTTAGCCTGCTTACTCATTCCGTTCCACCCTGCAGCTTACGGGCACAGTCATAGCAGTAGGGTAAGTTCTTCACTGCTGCAGTGTATTCTCACACATTTCTGAAGTGAGAATTGCAGAGATCTTAACTTCGTTTTTAGCTCCACTTGCAGAAAGGTCTGTGAGAAATCAAGTCTCTTCTTAGAATTTCGGATGATCAAATTTTGAGTAGTTTATATTTCTGTTGGCTTTTATGTATGCTACACTCCAAAGTCTGATATAGTTCTAAATATTCCTTGGGAAGTTGTTCCCTCTGCTATTTTTATAAGGTTACTTCTTGTTTTTTAAATTGCTATATAAATTATTATATTGTTACTTTACCTCTTTTGTGTTCAAATCCTATGAGCAATCTAAGAAGGAATACTGTAGGATGAGGTATTCATTGACCCAGCACATTTTCATTGAGATGTTAAAGTTTAAGGCTGCCCTGTTCCAGTTGGTGACTGTTTTCCCTGGAGTAATAGCTGACCCTTCGTAGCAAAGAATGATGAAACTTACTTTCACCTGGAAAAGGAAAAGCAAAAAACCCCTACCAAACATTTTAAATAAATGGTAGTTAGGCAATGATGTCTTTCTGGTTATAGTGCTTATCATCCCACCTTACTGGTAGAAAACATAGAAATTTACCAATGAAAAGAGCTATTTAGTAACTCTCAGGGAGGTGATGAAAGGGTTTCCAGAGACCTCAGTGAAATTAGGAAAAGTATAAAGATTTATTGCTACTGTTGTAATTAGGATGGACCAGACTCCACTACCACAGTGGACACAGGTAAAAGAACAGATATGGGTACCTAAACCAGGAGTCACACAGATTTTGGGGCAAATACCAAAACTGTAATCTCTCCAATCACTTGATGTGCATCTAATCTCAATGGGCAAGGCATTTATTTTCTCCAGGAGATCTAGTAGTGTGCTCCACCCTATCTCCATACACGAGCAGCCTTGAACTCAGAGGAATAGCTAAGTGAAGCTGGGTTGTTACCTGAGCTCTGCCAGGACACTCCAGAAACACTGTAGAGGTACCTAATGAGATCAAAAGAGAGATACTCTCTACGTGTATGCCACGCACATGGTATGATGGTGAATTCTCTGTGACTCTTAACACTTGTACATTTAAATACTTTAAATACTTCATGCAACACAATTACTACTGTTTATCTTACATATGTATGCCTTGTGTGTGTATACGTGATGTATGATCTGTACTGCCTTTTTTGACTGGGAGACCAAGTTTTATATAAACAAAGAAGTCCCAAAAATTTTATACACCTTACTGTTGAGATGAAGACAAAAATGAATGTCATAAAAAGCAAGTAGAATAACAGTAATTGTATAATTGTATGTTAATGAGGAACTCAATCCACAAAAGAGTAAGTTGGAAATATTTGCAAAGTTGATGATACATTTCATAGGCATTTAAAATTGAACTGAAAGATTAAAAATAGCTAATGATTTTTTTTCCCCAAAGTTTTCATTTATAGATCATCTCTAAGAAAAAAACTTGTAGGTTCTGAATCAAATTATCTTTTCATTCTTTCTTATATAAACAATTAAATAATTCATCTAGATTTATGTTAAAGGAACCGTCACGATTTAACCCCAGCCAGCAGCTAGGCCCCACCCAGCCGCTCGCTCCCTCCCCCATGGTGGGATGGGGGAGAGAATCAGAAGGGTAAAAGTGACAAAACTCACGGGTTGAGATGAGGAC
>NW_009619287.1:89205-97678 GCF_000690535.1 Cariama cristata | reverse complement strand
AAAAACCATGCACACAGCAAAGCAGAACAAGGAATCAATTCCCCACATCCCATGGACAGGCTGGTGTTCAGCCATCTCCAGGTATGCAGGGCTCTATCACGCCTAGCGGTGACTTGGGAAGACCAACACCATCATTCCCAACGTCCCCCCCTTCCTTCTTCTTCCCCCAGATTTCTACACTGACCATGACATCATATGGTATGGGATATGGTATGGGTATGACGTCATATGGTCTGGGATACCTCCTTGCTGGTGGGGTAGGGGAGGCAGAAAAGGCCTTGATTCTGTGTAAGCCCTGCCCAGCAATGACTAAAACATCCCTGTGTTACCAACACTGTTTTCAGCACAAACCCAAAACGTAGCCCCTTAGCAGCTGCTATGAAGAGAATTAACTCTACCTCTGTCAAAGCCAGCAGAGGAACTTAATAAAAAGATGACAATATTGATGCAAACTCTTCCTTGCTGTATTCAGAATGGAGTTTCTTAATACTTTTGACCCAATATCTGATTCAATATTGAAATAGAACAAAAATAGCCCTTGCATGCGGGTAAATAATGTCAGGCTCTCAGAAATCTGTTTTGTGGCCTTTAGCAACACAATCCACTTCACACTCCTTTCATTGACAAATGACAGGAGGCATGTGTGATCTCAGCTCTCTCAAGGTAAAGGATTCATACGTGAAATCACAGACATTCATTAAATAATAATAATAAAACCAGCACAGTTGCATCCTTAAATTTGTGATCTGCTAAACTCCCTGTAAGAAGGCAGATGAAACAATTGTTATGAAAATATTTTATGATATTTCAGTCCTGCAATATAAAAATTGTTAAATACACAATAAAAGGATTTTGCTGCTTGACTGAAACAATAGCTGTAGAGCTGAAACAGTGCGTGAAACGCAATCAGACTGGAAACTCCTGGAGGGTTAGGTCTGTATATACAATACCAGCACGAGCAGAAGCACTTATAAAGATGTTCTCTTCTATTTCATGAGGTACCTACAAAACCTGAGTGTCATTCTGAATTTTATCACGAGTGAAAATTTCTTGCTATGAATTGATTCTTTTCTCCCCTCTGTCAGTGCCTGTGTCATTAATGCCTCTTGCAGACAGCGGTGGGTTGCAACAACTTCCTAGATCCTTGCACCCACACAGTTTCCAGGCAGGATTGGGCTCTATGTTTTTTCTCATCCTTCAGCTACTATTTTAAGAGTTCATATGACTGTCATCCAGCTTTCCAAAGATCTGTCAAAGCTCAAAGGCAGAAGGAGAGTTTCATGGCAGATAGTTACAAATTGTTATTGCGGTCGAGTATACATTTCAGACTGATAAAATGGCTGTTTTCTTCTCTTTTTATAGTAGTAGTGAGAGAATTAGCTCCTACATCTGATCATCATAAAGGCAGTTGTGCCCCTATGTGATGATTAGGGTCAAAGGTTTATGTCTAGAAGATCAATGAAGAGCAGGACTTTGCATCCCTGAAACTGAAACACTTTAATTATTTAAGCAGTTTCATGAACCGTTACTGGAATAGTAAAAAAACCACAGGATTTAGGCAATCAGGTGACAAATCATCAAGACTTTAAACAGCTAGTGCACTTGCTCTCTATTCATATTTGAATAAAATGTTTATTAAGTGACTTCTAATAGCAGATAAATTAATAAAAATGTACCTCTTTCATTGAAATGTTACCAAAATATAAAGGAATAAATGGCTTGCTGCAAATAATCAGATTCTTTCTCATTTTGTCTATTAACTGGACAGGAGATGTTAGAAAGAGGCAGAGAACAGTCTCATTTCTTCACTCCCATGTATTTGTTGATAATATTGGAATAATAGCATTAAATATATACCATAACTTAGCTGCTGTTGCAAGATTGTCTGAATATTTATAAAGTAGAATTTGAAGGGTCCTTCTACAAAAATAACAGCAAGGTGGATTTAATGCTGTAATATTTCTTTGAAATACAATAGTATAGTTTTCTTACTTTCTTACGGTTCTGTAGCACACTATTCCGTGTTATTGAGCAAATCACAGTGAATTGTTGTATTACCCTTCCCTAGACTGCAAAAAGTCATGTCAAAATCTGTTTCAAGAAACCCTGCCTCTGAGTTTTGAGTCTTCTTCAAGGTGACCGCCTTCCTCATGCTACCCCCAACAAAACATACCCATTAAGGAATCACCAAAGCCGAGCAAGCAGTCAACAGCAATGAACACTAACCCACACTTGCACTGATTTCAGCCCAAGAAGTGTCTGGTAACAAGATCATAAGCTAATGCGAAGGGGCCTTGAGAGCTAAGATCTCTGGGGAATAGCTCCCTGCATTTGTGGTTCCATCAAAATAAATCAGGTTGCATTGTCTAAGAATATTCCTGCAATATCGAAAAATGATGGAGCGGGGACAGACAAATGATGGTGCAACGGCAAAATTGTAATATACACAAATAAATCCACATAATATAATAAAAAATTAAAAACCAGGTGCCAAATAGAATTTATTTATTTAAAAACCCAGATAATGAAGTCAGTAACCACAATAAATGTGAATGGTTACAATTACTATTAACTAAACCATTTAGGTTCATCTAAAATATTGTTTAAGTTTTAAAGTATATTGGTCACTGGCAATAAAAAAAAAAATAATTAGAATAAATTTTTAATGCTAGTGAGAAAGAAGGGAATCTCAGGCTAGTAAGGGAAATGCATGAAGTGGGCATACCAAATGACAGCATACCATCTAAAGTGTGCTGAATCTTTTCCATGCATCCTTTATCCAAGGATCTTAAGTGTGGTGGTCCACGTTAGCATTGGAATGCATGAGAATGAAGTGATAAATGGAAATGCCAATGAGAGCAGCATGCCTAGATGTCCATGCTGTGGAATTCTCCATGAGACCGAGAGTCATGATCTGAAATCTTTTCTTGAGCCTCAGGCACCTGTATTTGAGGAGGTTAATTTCCTTTTTCTTTTAAAATAGAGGCGTTGGTAGACCAGTCATCCAGGAAATGTGAGGGCTAACTGGAAAGCAGCCTAGTCCTTATGGTCTGGTCTAGGCTGGGATCATTTCTCCCCTTTTGTTTTGCAGAATAAAACTTGGTGCAAATTGGACTTTCGGTTAAAAATGTGAGTAAGCCTTGCTCTGTAATCCTGGGGGTGTTAGCTGAAAGTTCAGTTTCCTTTACTTATACTGGCATTACATTTTATGTTAAAGACTCATCAGAAAAAGTACTAAATTCAATGACCATTTCAGTATTTACAAACTCATTTCAGAAGTCCCAATTACCTGAATAACCAAAAACTGAAAGGAAGAACCTGTAGCTGTTTTTAAAGTAGGTATTACATTAATTTTGTACATTCGCCTCCCGATTGTTGTTTTATTGACATTAATGGCTCTTCTGTTTGCATTTGCCTAAATTTATGAAGCTGTGGAGTTTTCCCTTTTGGTGTGCTACACAAGAATTTGAGGTAGTAGAGAAATGAGGAAGAGTGAGGAGAAGAGCCGGGAGGTAGCTGGAAGTCCCAGGAGATTTCCTGTGCTTTTGGAGTGCAGCAAAGTATGGCTTTTAGTGGCAGAGAATTTAGAAACAGTAATTATTTTACTATTATTAAGCAGACTGGACATCCTATTTTCTGGACCAAAATATATGACATGGATGGCATTACTGAAGAAGGTCACTGCTAGCCCTAATGGCATCTGTTTCAGGGACTAGAGACTGTCTGTGATATGACCTGAGCTCATGGTAAGATATAATTTATAAAGTACATTGCACTTTTCACATTATCAATAAATAAAAGAACAGATCTGAATTTGCTGCAACTCAATATGAGGTCTAGTGTAAGCAAGGTCATTTGCTTGCTCATAACAACAATGTTACACAAACATGTATGCAGGAAAGAGTTAATTATGGAATCAATTGTGCTTAAAAGTGCAAAATTGAAGGGTAATAGTTTTTAAATCTCACCACTCACAGGTAAAAATCTACCTTTTACTATACTGTTTGAAGCTGATTTCAAGGAAAATTGGTTTGTTTTTTTAAATAAAATTTTACAGAAAGCTAAATAACTAGCATAAATGAACACAATTCCCATATTTACTTACATTGAAATATTTTTTAAAGGAATTTAAAATTTTAACTGACATTTTACCAGAAATTTTGATTCAGTAACAGAACTCCATTTTTGTCAGCTCTGATTTTCATTTGTCTTTGCAGCTTATCATTTTACACTGTTGTTAAATAAACGAGGAAGAGAAGTAATATTCTTTAATCAATGACTAACAGTGAATTTTGAAGTTCACAATGAACAGTTCGAATTCATTTGCTAGGATACAAAATGAGAAGAAACTTACAAATAATTTCTGGTCAGGGATACTTTAGAGAGCTTTGTAATCTGCTTTTGAATATTTCATGGACCAAAAAAAAAGTCAAAATCCAGTGAATAAATTATTCATTTTGAATTATTCACTCATTCGTATTCTGGTAAGAGCTTAAATATCATTTCACCATGTTGTACCATGATGTGATGACATCTAGTGTTGCAATATTGAAATCATCTGATTCTGTCATAACCTGAAAAAATCCCAGCAATTTGGCCTGTGGAACGAAGACTGCCTTCTGACTGAGTTAACATCTAGGCCTCAGACTCATTGGGTGTGTTTTGTAGCTCTTCCTGATATTACAAATGCAAAATTATCATTAAATTCCACTAGAAAAAAAAGTCTGATTAAATCTGAAAATTCTTCCTGGTCTGCTTGATTCAATTATTGGAAATATTTTGTATAGAAGAAAGGAAAATGGACCAAATTTTCAGAAAGGTTAAGAGCGGCAGTAGGAGTTAGCAAAAGTTACGTGGTGTTATACTAACATCTTGTCTTGGGCAGCCAATCATCGTCAAGGCACAGAACATCTATTAAAAGCAAATTGGTTAAAAAAGAGGTTACAAAAATCTTAAAATCCTTTAAAATGAATTTTTATCCACCTAAATGGCAATAGCCATAGAAATCAAAAGAAAATGTTCCACTGATTTGGCTGGACTCTATATCGTATTTAAAATGCATTGATTTTGAAAATGCTGAGAATTCATGATTCCTTGTCAGTAAATTGACTTTTCTGTTCTCAGTAATGCTTCCTCAGATCTTGATTCTGACATCTGTAACTACATATACTCATGGTGGAGTTTTGATATTAAAAATTGAAAATGCTCTGTACTTTGCCATAAGACTGGTCAGTACAAGGGAAATTTAAACTGATTCAGAATACAGACATAAAAATCCATATCCTTTCAAGTAAATTCTTTCTAAAGATTATTCTCAAGTGTATGAGTGAAACCTAGTTTTATAAAAGTCCTTTAATTTTGTGTCAGGGAAATTCCAGAACTTACTTTAAATTATGCACATTGCTCTCTATTTTGTTGAATAACAGTGATTCTGTTGAATTGAAGCTTGATCATGGAAAATTTGGAACCATTCGGCAAAACTGAGCAGAAAACAGTCTTAGCTTTAAACATTCACATAATTTCTTCAACATAATCAATGGTACTACCCGAATGCTTACTGCTAAGTGAACATTTAAGTGCTTTGTTAAATTGAGCTTTAGCTAGCCATGAAAATAGTACCCACTCATCCAGTCGGACAATCAGAAATGCGTAGAAATAAACAAATAGTGAAACTTAGACCAAACCAGTACTGTTATCCTATGTGCCCAGTTACCTTTCTCTTCAGGAAGAGCCAAATGACTTCCAGGTCATTAAATATATCTGACAATATATTGTCTTTTTCTTTCAACCAGTTTCAAATTTGGCTTATTTTGTAACAGCTCCCTTCAACCCCTGGCCACTTGTCTGTGCTTTAAAGGTAGAGATTTAAAAAAACATTGTTTTGACTCTGAAAACCTTGAGTCACAGAGGATGGAAACACATTAAAAACAAAGTTCAACTCGAGGACATAAAAGAAACCACTGTAATTTTAAGGTTGAATCTGAAATAAATTCATGTTTTTCCAAAGCATAATAGGTATCACATGATATGGCTTGACATGATAGACAGCACTGCTTGTCATCACTTCCAAGTAAAACAGATCCTTAGCGTAGATATTGAGTTGTCCTATGGTTGAGTATGTCATCTTGAATAATACAGACCTACTGATTCAAGCTCTGTCACCATCCTTGTCATCACTAAAGATCCCTGCCAATGGAGTTCAAAGCTCAGTCTAGTTTTGCCACAAAACATCAACTTAGGCTGGATTTTCTTCAAATGTTTTGAGGTGGAAGAAGATATACAGCTCCCTTGCAGTAAACTCAGATTTTGTGCTTGGTCCCACTGAATTCACAAAGGGAATTAAATTCACAATGTGTCCTAACCCCCAGTCTGGCAATCAATATTGAGGCACCTTGGACTCCTTCTGTAATTCACAGAGCAGAGCAAGGCAGCTACATGAACAGGAGAATTTTACAATGGGATTCACGATGCCCAGCATACCAAGAGAGGAAAACCTATGGCAGCCAACAGGGATGCCACAGGGAAGGATGTTCTGGGCTGCTTCCTCAGAGTGAAGCACTGGCCTGTGGCCTTGGTCACTCTTTCGGACTGGAACTGATAGACAGGAACCCTTTTATGTATTTAGGTACCTGAAGAAAAGCAGAGAAAAGGCATATCATTTTCATTACAGCCTCGCAGCTAGACAGTGGGTGAACGAGGTTCTTGGTCCTTCTTTTCTGAAGAGAATATCCCCTCAGAAGTGGATGCAGTGCACTTGCACTTGTAAATTGCATTTACTTTCTATCCCTCTTGCTAAAGGGTGGACAGATTGGGGGAGGCCTAATAGAGAGCAAAGACCCTTGCAGGTGGGGTCTGGTAATGAGCACATTCTCCTGGAAGGGTGAGTCCCAGATTTCAGTTCCTCCTGTCAGTGCAGTGTATGCCAAAGACTCCTTAATTCAGAAAAGCTAAACGTCCCCCAAAGTAGAGAGCATAGCAACCACGACCTTGATACAATCCAACAGTTTTGTCCCTACTACTTCATTGAGATCATGAGATTTGTTTTTGTGTCTTCTATTTTGTATGTATAGCAAAATAGTTGGCAAAATGATCTTGGACCAGTTTGAACTTCTTGGTGATATAAAAATATGTATTTCTTACATTCATGACACTTCCCCCAATGTTATTAAGTCAGCACACAACCCATAAAGTCTTCTGTGTCAAAACTGATCAAGTTACTTTTGTTTTTTCTTCCACATTTATTTCGGTTTCTCATCCTAAAGTCAGCACTTATAATATTAATTAAATCATATATGCAGTAGACATTGCTTGAAAAATTGGCCCAGAAATTGTCTTTAAGTTCAAGGTACAAAGTTCACAGCTTCTTTTCTGGAAGTGTCTTCAATGAAAATACTACAATTGTCAACAACAAAAAAAGAATGGGCTTTGAGAACTTATGTGCAATCTGAAAGGCAAGATCTTTATGATTAGAAAAACTAGTTCCCCATACACTTAAGATTTGATTTTGCAAAGACATTACATACATCAACACCTAAAACAATGTGTATCAATATTTTTGAAATAAAATACCAACACATGTACATCACACAATGTATAAGGCTTTTATGTATATATGACCTCTGTAGTTTCAGGTATCAGACTGTCATGATTACTGTTACACAAAAAGAAATAAACCATTAACACTTTTTAATTTATTGTATTCTTTTATTCTTACTATATTAGTTCAGCCACAAGGTGATATAAAAATTGTAATATTCTGCACTAAATGTAGAAGCACAATAGCATTTGACAGGACTCGTTTGTGCTGTGTACATGCAAGGAGACGTGTTAATGCTAATGATTCTACCACTCGAGTTGTCTTTCGGATTTATTTTGTGTTTTAAGTTGCCAGTGATATTTCTTCAATAAAGCAAGGATTTATTTTGTTTTGTCATTTAATTTTTATTTTAGTGGGCTTTATCTTGAAAACCTACTCCAGGCAGCTGAGGCCACACAGTCTGGCAATTACTACACAGGCTTAGTTTGCCAAAAAGTTTAATACTTGTTCTCCAGTACCTGCCACCTGCCAGAAATTGTTTGCTATGCACGTGGTGAAATATTATCTTACTGATTGGTTCAAGCCCAGTTAATTTTCCCTCTGATTTTTGTCTTGATAACAGTGTATAGAAAATGTAAGTTAAACCCTTCAGGGGGTTAACCAGCTTGACAATCCAGACAGTAACATGCTGCAAGTTACCTCCTTATTCTGTTATTTGTATTATTTCTATGCTTTTTATGGCAAGTAGATCTCTTAATCTTGAAACATAGGAATGTAGGAAAACCAGTCATCCATGATGAAACTAAATGTGCTTGAACTTGCTCAAATAGCAAGACATTTTTTTAATTTAAATTTAAAGCTAGGCAAATGTGCATACTTTTGGAAGTATCTTCTTTAGTGCTTCTATGACATTAACATTTAGGTGATGAAGATAGG
>NW_009619287.1:67050-89174 GCF_000690535.1 Cariama cristata | reverse complement strand
ACACTAACACTTACAGTATTTATTTGCTTTATACTATCTGTTTTTACCAGTAAAGGAAATTCTGAAAAAGGAAAAAAAAAAAAAGTAATGAAGGAGGACTATGCCTGGCCCACCAGTGCACTCCAAAGAGGGCACAGGTTCATTCTCAGAGTCTGAAGTAACAAGGAATGAAATGTGAAATTCTAAAATCTGAGTTTGAAAGTAAAAGTGAGAAAAACTTTTCATGACTGTGGTTTGCAATACTCAAGCTTTCATTACAAGCGTGCGCAAAATATGTCAGATTTTCCTACAGTTGGAATTACATAGTTGCCATCGAATGGCTGTAAGTTGCAGGATTCCTAATTGTACCATATCAGGGGAATCCTCGGAAAAAAGTCAAACTCTTTTTTCCACATGTGATGTGTTGACCCTGGCCAGCAACTAGACACTCACCAGTCACTCACTCCCCTCCATGGTGGGATGCGGGGGAGAACTGGAAGAGCAAAAGGGAGAAAAATTTATGGGTCAAGAGAAAGACACTAATACATGAAGGAAAAAAAGGAGGAAAAAAACAAGTGATGCAAAGGCAAGCATTCAACACCTCCCACCAGCAGACTGATGCCCAGCCAGTCTCCGAGCAACAGCTCCTTTGGAAAGACTAGACAGATCTAGGATCTGCACCCAGAGTCTTAAATGAAAAATAAGGTTTCTGTGGAGATGCTGGTAGTGGCTTCTGCAGTGAAGACAAGCAGCTTGAGTTTGATAAGGGAGAACGGTAAGCATGTGGAGGAACATACAGAGACATGTGACACGATCACAGCAGAAAAAGTCTTTCATTGCAGCATTCAGAATGGATCTGACATGAAGATACTTATCAAAGAGGAGAAGAAAAGATGCAAAGTGGTTTGAGTTTGGAGGAATCACATGCTTTAGTTGGAGGTTTAGACAGGAATGTTCTTAGCATATTTTGTCTGATAGAGACTGTAATATCTGGCAAAGCCCAGGCAGTCAGACCTACAGAAGGATCTGAGTTGGATGGGACTACCAGGCTATGGGTCAGAAAAAACAAGCAGTGGAAATATTATCAAAGAAAGGTGTGGGGAGGGAGATGATGAAACTTTTTTAGCTGTCTTCTTGAGTGTCTCTTGATCTAGAGAGAAGCAGATTAATCTAGAGTACACATCTGGGAGTCATCCATATTAAGAAAATCATTGTATTTGGTTTTGTGATGAGGTTACAGAGAAATGAGTCACGGGGGAGGATGAACAGAGAAGCAGGTCAAAGAAGATGCAGGAGAAGTACTGGTTCTGAGATCTGGCTAACAGCCATTACAGGCTGTAACAACAGCAGCTTTATTTTGTGTAAAAGATAAAAGCAGATTTTGGGAGGGATGTAGTGTACATCTGACAGAGAGACTGTCAGCCATTATAAACATGCTGAGTTGACTTAGAGAGGCAAACAAGGGAAGAAGAAAGACAAAGAGCCGAAGTATTAGCAGATGATGACACCTGGAAATGTGTTTCAAGTACAAAAGTATTTCACAATAAACAGTTCATCAGATAAATAATTATTTCTAGTTTTCTCAAACTTAGGCAGATCTTATATTGGTATGAAACTCTTTGTGTTTGTGTGAGTGCTGCTGGTGCCCGCGTAGGTACTGGTACCAGTGCCACTCTCTGACAGCGGTGGATCTGTGTGACCAGGCGTGCGTGTGCTCTCTGGTGTGGATGCGTGTGTGCGTGCACCTACTGGCCCGGCCACTTTAGTAATTTCCAGGTCTTGCAGACCTAAAAAAAAATCCAGTCAAAATGTGTTGCATGTGGAATGCTACCATTTACGAGGCTCTCAGATATCTTTCTCTCAAAAAGTAGAAGACAAATCAAAAAAAAAAATTGCTGATACTTACCAAGCTGAAAAGAATATGCAAGCTTTATAAAGTAAGACAAATGAAGTAAGACATATTTTTAAAAGCTCCTTAATCCTTTCTAAAAAATGTTGAGCTTGAGTGCAGATAAGAGTGTGTCCACGTCCTAGAAAGCTGTGATGAATTGCTGCATTACTTGAATCCCTTCAGCAATGTTTTATTAACTTTAATTTTAAGAAAGAAATTGTTTTTTAATATGTTAGGTGGATAAATTGGAAGTGTCATTGTTTTAATTTATCTATTTATTGTACTGTAAGTTTAAGAGGCAAGGAACTAAACAGAGAAAGTTCTAATGAGTTTCTTATAGATAAGAGAAGCCACCCATTCCATCTTCACTGTCCTGTTGTGTCAGGCCCTTGCCTGTTTGCTAGGGGTAAATTCTTTTCTGTCTTCTCTCTACCAAAGACGGGCAATGCAGAGAGCTAATGCTAAAGCATCTTTAACAATCTTATATCAGTAGACTATATCCCTTTGATGATAATACGGGTAGTCCATTAGGTTTATTGCTTCTTTTTTTCATCTTGGTAATGGCTATGAAGTCCTAGATGGTAAATTTTACACTGTGCATTGCAAATGAGGCACATGAGGAATATTGAGAAATACTTTAGTTTCCACTTCAGAAGGATTTTTTTTTTCCGTAGAATACTAATATAATCCATTGAGAGATGATCCATTAAAGATTGTTCGTTAGTTCACGGATTTTGAATTATTCTTTAATTTGAATGAAAACATATTGCTATTTTACTCTTTTAAATTTTATAAAATTAGTATTTTTCCTTTTGAATATCATGCACATCTGCTCAGTCATGTCAAGTACCTTGAAGGATCAGCAGTTATTCAACCAGTCATGGTGACCTTGGCAAAGTTAAATAGTTCATATATTCCATGCGGGTGAACCTGTCTTTGGCAACTGTCACACATATCCCCTCTGTCCACAGTTTTCAATTCTTTAAATTTATTATGACTTACAAAGATAACCGTTCCTAAAGTCCGGTTTTCAAGCTAAAAATCCATATGTTGATGTACACACACACACCAAACACCATACACATACAGTGTTTTCTAAAGGAGTCCTTCCTTGCTGCAGAGAAGGCAAAACCTGGCCATATTCCTTTTTCCATTACATTTTCTAAGAATGTGTGTTTACATACATTCCAAGTCCTACATCTAGAATTTATTTGTGCATCCTAGATGTGGAGAATTTCAGGACAGACATATTTTAGCAAAAGGACAGTGGAGAATACCTGAATTAATGCTGCTGTGGCTGTATTCCCCTCTGCAGTATTTGGGGGAGATGGGCAGAATCAGCTATTCGTCTGGTTACTAGCGCAGCTGTGACAAACTCCACAAAGACTGGTGAGTTTAGGTCTCAAAAAGATCAGAGTTCAGCTGAAAGCTTCAAGTGAAAGTTTTTTGCTCAATATTTAAAAATAGCCTTTAAAAGGGAATTTCAAGACTGTACGGTTTAGTGCACAGTGCGTAATAGGCACTCGACTTCATTTCCCTGCACCTCTGGAAATCCCAACCAACACTAGTACTTAAACACCCTACCTTAATCCCCACAGAAATAATTTCCATACTTCTAAGTTACCACCTGCTGCAGGCAGTAACGATTTTTCAGTGAAACCTGACAGGTTTTCGAAGCCCCCCCAGCTCGTGTCACCCGTCAGACGCCGCTGTGTGTCAGAGCTCTTACCGACTCAGGCAGTGCGGATGTGCTCCGACCACCTCTGACACTGACACCATCTCTAACCAGAACAGGTTTTGGCGATAGTGACCACAGCAATTGCCTGTGGTCAGAAGTCCAGCTGAGGCCATACTAAGGGAAGTTAGGTCCTTGACCAAGTCGTAGCATGTGCTGGTGAGGGCACGGGTTGCCCCCCCCCCCCCCCTTAGCTCCCGCTGGGCCTTTTCTGAACCTACTGTCAACTTCTGACTCTAGAAGCAATATAAATACCACCCTGTGCATGAATACCTCTTTATTTTTCACAGAGAAGAGTAGAAAAACAAAGTGTAATCTCATCTCCTGATCTTGCGGTTCAGGACCTCATCTTTGATAATAAATAAGTAATGCATGATTTTGACCTCTCTTCAAGTAGTATCTCAGGGACCACCTACCCTACACCCAGTACTTTGGATAAATGAGATTCCTTCATCATTTCCTTTTGCAGTCTGAGCTCTACTGGGAAAGCAGCTGAAAGAGCTTCTTGCTCTCTTGCTCCCACCCCTCCTCCATATCTATCAAACACAGTCATATGGCTGCTGGTAGAAACCCAAAAGGAAATAAAGTCATATTTTTGAACAGAGCCAAAACATTGTTTTAGAATAACAGCTGTCAAAACCTGGCCAAAAAGCTTCATTTTAGCCGTGTATAAAATTTCACTCTTCAGTGTGTACAGTGATTTGTAAAAGGGTCAGTGACTTTGTCTAAGACTATAAGGAAGCACTGCTGAAAGCATTTAAAAGATCGGGGGGGGGGAGAAATTCCTTGTCAATCAACTTTTCAAACCTTCAATGATTTTTTTCTCCTTTCAGTAGTAAAATGTGCTTAGCACAAAAGTCTTTGGGTGTACATGCAATTAAGGATGGGGGAAGACTGGAGGAACATGCTGCGCATCAGGCCTGAACTGGAAAGGAAAAAGATTTCAAGCCATGAGTTTTACTAAGGTACACTTCAGAATTGTTTTTGTTAAAAGACAATAAAGGCATTGTCTCCTCCTCCTCCCCCTCTACAGGCACTCTAGGCTATTCTCTTCTATTTTGTTCAAAAACATTACCAATCCACAGTGTATTAGGGGAATTACTGTTAGGTTGTGTACTCTTGATTCTCTTTCCAGACTGCTTTTCCCAGCCATCACATGTAGCTGGCATTTTTCTCCCTGATGCGGTCTACATACCTCCTTCCAAAGCTCCCAGCCAAACAACCAGCCTTCTTCGGGGAGAGACCACAGCTGCCTGGCCCTCGCTGCGGAGACGTGCGCCGGAGCATGGCTGGCACGGCTGTGCGGAGTTTATTCACAGGCAGACGAGAGAAAAGGGCTTTTCTGGCTGCGAAAGGAGAGGGACGGGGCTATCAGTGGACAGAGGTTAACATCCAGAGGAAGCTGGGGTTACCTCCGTATTTTGTTGGCTTGTCTGGAGTCAGTGATTTTTCATTTGTTCGCTTCTTGAAGACTGAAAGTGATGGCAAGAACCTGAAGAATACTTGTACCCCAGCTTTGACAAGATTTGAACCATTGTTTTCACAGTTTACACCCACGAGGTCTTAAGACTTATCAGAAAGTTTTCTGTTGACCAATTTTGCTTGGACTGCATATCACACACCATCCATCTTCTCCATTGCCCAAAGAACCCCCCTTATAGTGTCCTGGTTTCGGCTGGGATAGAATTAATTTTCTTCCTAGTAACTGGTACAGTGGTGTGGGTTTTTTTTGGATTTAGTATGGCAATAACGTTGATAACACAGGGATGTTGTAGTTGTTGCTAGGTAGTGCTCACCCTAAGTCAAGGACTTTTCAGTTTCCCATGCTGTGCCAGCGAGGAGGGGCACAAGGAGCTGGGAGGGAGCACGGCCAGGAGAGCTGACCCCAACCAGCCCAAGGGATGTTCCACACCACAGAACGGCATGGCCAGTATGGAAACTGGGGGAGTTGGCTGGGAGGGGCCGATCGCTGCTTGGGGACGGGTTGGGAGTCAGTCAGCGGGTGGTGAGCAATTGTATTGTGCATTGTTTGACTTTTTTCCCATGGGTTTTATTCCTCTCTCTCTCTTTGTTATCTCCCCTTTTGTTACTATTATTATTATTATTATTTTTATTATTGTCATTAACTTTATTATTATAATTATTTTTCTTCTTATTATGAACTTTATTATTAAACTGTTCTTATCTCAATCCACGGGTTTTACCTTTTTCTGATTCTCCTCCCCATCCCACTGGGGGTGGGAGGATGGGAGGAGGAGGAGTGAGTGAGCAGCAGCATGGTACTTAGTTGCTGGTCGGGGTCAAACCACGACACATAGTACCACAGCACTATAGGAAGTGCCCATGAACGATCTGCCCTTGCGAAATTCTTGTGGCTTTTTTTTTACACCTCGCCCTTTTTTTTATACCACTGCGACTTTTCTGAAAAGTTATACCAGTAAAATCCCGCAAAGGGTTTCTTTTTGATAGTAGTGTTAAGACATTTTCCTAAATTACCTCAGTCATATTGTGAAATGAACTGCAATTCCAGTGCAAATTTGTTCTTAAAAAAAGACTTTAGCAGTGAAATTTTCTTCACAAATGCGAGCGAAAAATTTATACTGATGACATTTTATAATGCAGACCTGACTGTGGTTATTTTCCTTCAAACGAGACAAACTGCAAGTTAATGAGTTAACTGCTAGTGCTCCAAACTCAGCCCTGAGAATCTGAAAGTCAAGTTGAACTCATGTTTTCTAATGCTTAATCAACCCCTTACAGTTTAAAGAAAAAAAAACATAACCTGAAACACTTCATCTCTCCAAAAGTAAAGTAAATGCAGTTGTCTTAAGTGGACTTTCTCAGCACGTAATTGCTCAAAATTTTGTAAACAAGCCGGTTGTTGCCATACAAGATGGAAAAGACTATAGCTCTGTTATGCTCTTTCTGCTGTGCTAAAAGGTTTTAACAAGGCAGTAAATTTGTTTCTGTCAGCTAATAATCCTAACCAGATACAATTCTATATACACAGTTTTATTATAAGCAAAGGACAGAGCTCTTAAATTAGAAGATGCCACTTTTACAGCCAATTTTTAAAGGCAGTGTGATGTCTTTATTTCTTTGGAGAAGAGTGATTGGCTGTGGTGACTGATAAAAATACATTTTTTATATTTCTCATTTTTTACAGCAGTTAAGAAAGCAAAGTTTTCTCAGGCTGCTTCATGCAACAAAATGAAATATAATTAGGAAGCTATCACAGAAGCTCTAGCTAGTCAGAAAAGAATTTTCCCTATAAAATGTAGCAGGAAAAAAAATTCTCAATCTTTCCACCTCAGTTTTCCACTAAAAATGATCTGTTGTCTTTTCATGAAAAGAATATTTCAGAAGTAATGAAAATTTTACAGATGCATCAATATCTGGGGAAAAAAAGTATTTGAAAACTTCGTCTAAATTAAAAATAAACCGCAGGTCACTTGTAGTTAAATAACATCTGCATAAGGCATTTGATGGATGAATCCTTTTTTGACACATTTAATTTCAATTAAGAGTATGAGGTCTTAGTCCCCATACATTTCATCTAAAACCATCATTTTGTTTTGTTTTGTTTTGCTTTGTTTTCTTTTCACTTAAATGGACTTTGGTAAAACAACCACATTGAAAAAGTGGAATAATTTTTTTGGCACAGAGAATAATTTCAACAGTCTGCTTGTAAATTGCCCGAGTGAACTGAATCCAAGTTAAGTTCACAGCAAAAAGCAGTATGATAAAAGTGTGCCAATACCTTCATTGCCCAAAGGCTGGTTGTACAGTTAAAGTACACAGCCTGTTACTACAAATGCTCCTCTGAAAATTCAGGTGTGGTTCCCACAGCTGTGGTCAAATCCCTATGGAGTACACAGGACAGATAGGGAATTCAGCGTATCAGATGAGGACAAGGATTAGATTTCTGTCTCTAATGCGGTCACTGGTTCGTTGGGTGACATCGTCAGTGTCAAAGCCCAGGAAATCAGAAGACGTTGTGAGAGGAAGAGGGTGTTGTGTACTCTTACTACCTGTTTGGAGTGAAATACTACCTATCTGTCCAACTGCGTGTTATTTTTCAGACCAGTCCTCATCTAGTTTTCTACCTTCTTTGTTGTGTTGATGACATATTTCAAGAAAAGTGTCAAAAAAAAAGAAAAAAAGGAAAGGAGACTGCGTCAGTGTAAAAGAGGGACATTAATTTATGGCATACGGTAGAAGCAGACAGTTAAATTCAGGGGGAAAATACCTTCTTTAGATGGCTTTGTTCCCAGATAAAATCTGCACAGAACTACACTTCTGAGCTCTACTCCCGTGGTGTGAAGCATTTTAGCGGCAATGCTGCCTTAAGGACTCTCTGCTCCTCAGTTTCACTTCTGTCCCGTAGTGCAGTAACAAGTGTTAAGAATAAGTTAAAGGAAAAAACTCTTTTTAGCCCAGGTCGTCTCACTGAATTTATATCTGTGTTACTGAGGAGGAAGCAAAGACGATGGTGATAGGAATCAAGAGGTGAGGCAGAATGGAAGAGGAAGGGATGGGCAGTCCTTACTCAGGCTCTGCCCTTTCTGCCATGGAGTGAAAACCTCTAAGGTTGCTGTCAACAGGAATGGCATATCTGTTCAAGGTCAAGTAAAAGACATGTTATAAAATTAAGTTAGCTAAATTGAGTTTACTTGTATCTCTGAAGTGGCATCATGCATCTAACAGAAGCACAGCTTAGCACCTTTAAAATAACATTACTTGAATATATTGCAAATTCAATAAACAGCAAAAAAAGGCTTTCTTTCTCAAGATTAGGTGCCTTAATATAAGCATTTTTTAAAAACCCTGTAATTCATTGGATAAAAAACCTTGTGTAGCTTTCAGTGGTCTTTAATTTATTGTCAACTCTTTGGATTAAAGTCTACAAAGCAGATGAAGCCACCGGGAAATATTGTTAGTATTCTACCTCTGGGGTAACACAGCTCAGCTGCACGTCCTCTCGGAAGCAAAGGCAAACAAAACTGTGTTTCCTTGTGGTGCCCCCTATGTTTGAGAGGCTTGAAACAATTAAACTCTGATCTCGGTAGGCAGTACTAATCCTGTGATTATTGTCTCAATGTAGTTCCTTGTAAATCTGAAATATAGTGCAGTGAAATATACTTAAATTGACTTAATTCCGTACAATCAGCAGAGATATGGCTGATATAGAAGAAGGTGCTTGTGTTGATGTGTATTCTTTTAGTGAATAGCGTTTATTTATTTCCAAACCCACATGTTTATATAAAGGCTATAAACAGATGAACTCATTACTCACAGAAACAAACCAGATGAACTGCTCTGCTTAAACTACAACAAAAAAACACTAGCAAACATTTAAAAACATAGGATTCCTAAAGTTGCATTCCTAAATCCAAATAAGTGGTCTGGTTTCCAACTGAAGGCTCTGAGTGTTAAATAGTCTTTTCTTTTCTAATCATGAACCGAATTTATTTGTTTCTGAAGGTAAGTGTGAATATTGTAACTTGATTTTTAGCTTGCCTTTTTTAAAGTTGATAAACAGGTTTTGCTATTTGCTTCAAAAGTCTCACAGAGAAGAAACTGGTCCATACAATTGGTCTGCTCTCACAATAAAATTATTCTGTCTAGATTAATCTTGAAGGTCCTGAGCAGTAGAAGTAGGATCTAAAACCTTGTACCAAGAGAAAATGAAATACAACCTCCACGCCAGGTTCCAGCATCTTGTTGACACTCACAGTGGGCATGAATTTAATTTTTGGAGATCTTGCTACAAATACGAGAGTTTTGGTAGGCTTAATGCAGTTACCTTCATTTTCTATTACGTTGTAGTAACCTGCAGGATTGCCAAGCTCTCTTATCAGAATCATAGAATCATAGAACCATTTAGGGTGGAAAAGATGTTTCAGATCATCAGATCTGGGTGATCGTGCTCCCAGGAATTCAGATCAATTCAAGGGGAAAAAAAACACTGAAAAATAGGGATATGTAGAGGTAAAATAGTAACGTGATCTGATTAGGAAAACAAAAGAAAATCACGCATCTTCTAAGAAAATGTTAGCATAAATCATGAACTGAACTTCACTGTCTATGAAAAAAAAGGTCTGCACATTGGACCAAAGGCATGTTTTACTTTGTACATGGTGAGTTGGAGAGGTCAGAAAACAGGGAGTTGGGAAGATGTGGGGAACATTTTCCACTGACAGCAGGCAGAGAGCAACAGGTGCCCTGACAGAGACGCTTACTGATTGCTTCCTTGTCTGCTAGAAACGAACGTGTCACACAAAACACAGGCTGCTCGAACAGGTGATGCTAACACGATCTAAATAGAATATCAACTTCAGGAGATGCAGGGAAAAAGTCTCGTAAGCTTGAGAGCTTTTCTTTTTGGGTTGCAATTGTTGAAGGAAATTCCAAGAGTGCAAACTAAAACAAGTTTCTGAAATTTTTTGTGTCTTCCTTTGCTTCATACAATAAACCACTGCCTGTGGGCTTCTGGTCTCCTGAGGAGCTGGGGCATATCTCACATAAGGGAAATTTGTTTTCTAATTCCAGTAAAGAGAATCATTAAAAACATCACCTGGCTACTCAGGTCCCCTAAGACTAGACCAGGCAGACTCTTGATTTTACAGCTCCTGTTTCAGGTCAGATGCCTGGGTTCGAATAGGATCATTAAAAAGCCACACAGCCCCATTTGCAGGATCTAGGAGGAATGTCTCCCAGAAGCAACACCTCAAGGGCCACAAAGGGCAAGGCTTGGTTTGGGAGTACAGCTGTACCACAAGTACAGCTTGGTTTGGGAGCCTGGTAGGTGCACTTATTCCTGGCTCATCCTCCCTTCTGGCTGCATACTTCAGCATCTATTTCTCTGAGGCATCCTCTCTTGGAAAACGTGCTGGTACACAATGCCAGCATAATTCAGCATCACGTACAACAGCTATGGCCTCTTTCATGTGAAACCACAGCTGGCAAATGCCCACATTTTCATAGTCACTCAGTGGTTAGAGTACTAATGCAACAAGCGGGGATTCAGCTGCCTCTGGAGCATGAAGAGGTCTACATTCATATTTCTCAGGAGGGTACACTATGACCTAGGAGATGGCAGTGGTAAGAAAGTGGGGGTCTTCACCCTTGCTGCTGAAGGTAGGACAATGTGCAGTCACTGATGAAAGAGTCATGAGAGCCCAGGAGTGAACACATGACACTGCAGCCCCTGGTTAAGGAGGTACCTTTGAAAATGGAGAGTTTGGCATTTAGACTCTGCTCCAAACATTGCTTATGAATTTTATCCAAAGACTGCTTAATGAAAAATCCATGGGAGCAGGGACCAGGATGCAGTCCCAGGAGAGTGCCCTTTGCACCAGGCAGCAGGACACAGGCTCCAGCTTGCTTGCTGACTCTCTCTGTGTCCCCATGAATCTTACATTTCTGACTGCAGAGTGGGACAGACATTGTATTGGTAACATCCCCTGTAGGTTTCCAATGGGATCTTAAACGAAATTGAAAGAAAGAAGCATGACTGCCTCTTAAATTGTCCTGTGACTATCTTGTCCTGTTATCTGGAGTTCAACTAAGCTAATTTATTGCTACACAGAGCTAAAGATTAGTATTTTTTTTTCCTAAGCTGAGTTTTTCTTCCAGTTCCAATCATTACTCCATCACATACTCAGGAGAACAGGTTTAACTGATGCCCTGCATGTACATGGTATCTTTCTCTGAGATGTTGTTGAAGTTGGGCTTTTATCTGTCAGTTTTCATCTATTATTTGGTAGTTAGGAGAGACAGATGCAGGATTTCTTGTATAAATTATTGATTTTGTATTGGGTGAGTCTCACAACTGCATGTCTGAGACATTAAATAGGATAGAGCTATTGTTGCTAGCTTTCCTCAGCAGATGCGCAGTCTCATGACAGGTATATTTAAATTTTGATGCATTGCTTCAGCCAAATTGGTTGCTTTTTGTGGGTTTTTTTGATTATTATTTTGTTTGTAAAATGATGAAAAACTATCATAATTTGTTGAAGTTGGGGGACTTTCCCTATGAAACTAAACAGTCACGAAATCTAAAATCAAAGAGATTTTTGGATCTGCAATTAATAGGTATTTTGTCAAGCCTATTTACAAGGAAGAACAGGAAAAGAAATTTGCTTTCTTTTATATTTTCCCTTTCTGTCCCAAACCCTCATTACCTACAGAGCAATAATGCTTAAGCTTCTGAGCTCAAAGAGAGTTCATTTTCCAGTCTGGTTTTGGCGGATCTGGCTTAAAATACTCTATGTGCTACTCACTGACAGTGCTTGGAAAAGGCAAGTGAATACTCTGTTAAACCAAGAAAGCCGAAAGAGCTAGCAAGGGGCAGAAAGGCTGATACGACAGAGTCCTGTGATATTCTGGCACCGTGTTGCAATCAGGGTGAAAACAGGTTTTACACCTGAGAGGTTCTTTGAAAATGACACCTTGCACAAAAGAAGCCCATTTTCATAGACTTTGTGGGGGTGCTTGGACCTCCACAGTGCCATAGGAACATGGCTATGTGCCTTCTGGCAGAGAGCTGGCTTAAACTAAACCAATTCAGAAAGCTCCTTAAGTGAGATGTGGCCTGTCTACTTTAGTGTTGACATGCCCTAAAGGAGAATGTGCTGAACTAGAAAGATTATAATAACAATATAAAATGCAGAAACAGAAGGCGGTTAGAGTACTTGGGTTGAATGCTCTCCAGTCTGCCTTGACTAAACCATCAGTAAAGTTGATTTCACTGTTTAAACGTCAGACATCTTGAAGATCCACCGTATTCCTGCCCAGCATTGCCATTTCATTCCCTTGATGTGACTAACACAAATGTTTCCATGAGGTTTACTAGTGTTATTTATTTATTCGTGTCTTTTGGAATGGGACGGTTCTGGTACTAGAGCTATGCTGTGCCATAGGGCAATAAATAATAGATGATTCCTATGAAGGAAAAGAATGTCAGTTGAGAAATGAATGAAATAACTGGCAATCTGATGGTTAAGACGATTGCTGCAGTCATAGCAGGACCAGATGTATGTCTTTATCAACCCTTCTTTGACTCTTCTTGCCCTTTCTCAAGTTTCTTTTTCTCTGTGTAAATATGAACATGGCTCATTTTTGTCCCACTGAGGAATGAAAATTAATTTTGAAACCTTCAAAATTTTCGGGAAATAAATATCTTGTTTTCAGCCCTCTCCCTTCTTCCAATCCCAATGGGAAAGCTAGACTTATCTTTTCCCATTAATAATGACACAAATACCAGAAAAATTCCCAAAAACTGCATTCTAATTAAAGCTGAGATTTTTACATATATTTTTTTATTCTGCATGTATTTTCTGTCTCTCTCAAGTCATAGGGATCTAAGATTGGTTCTAGAGAAAGGGCAATGAAAAACTAATAGATTCAGTAGGCAAGCCTTGAACAGAGATGTCAGGAGATACAGGAAACAAGTATGTTTTAAATATTTTGCTGAAGATCAATACAACTACACATTACTTAAAGGAGAAATTTTGTGACTCTAGGGTGACTTATTTCAGTTCCAGTCCCAGTATAGATTAAAAAAGGCTAATAGTATTGCAAAGTGTATTCTCTCAATTGACGTCCATGTCAAGATAACCAAGTTTCAGTCCTTTTTGCTATTATTCTGGTTACTTATAAATTGCATACCAGATTGCAAGGAATAAAGTGACCACTTGGATTCCAAGGAACTCCTTGGAAAATGCTCCCTCGGGAGGCATGCTTAGACTAGGGGAGAAAACGTCATGAAATTAAAACAAGAAGCCATGCATTCACCAGAAACAGATAACTTCTTCAGACCTACCCTGTAGATGTACGTTGAATCATTTCATGGGCTCTGCTGCTACCAGACTTTGTTCACATGCTCATGCAATGAACATGTTCTATCTTGCATTAATGTTTTTAATTATCCTTTGCTCTACTGCAAGCACCGTGCAGCTTTCTTAAAGCCTAACCTCAATCTGCCCCTCAAATACTCTAGGTCTCTAATTTTTTTCCTTACTGAAATTCATGGGGAGAAATTGTGGAAACCGTAATGGAAAGTGTGATAACTCTCTGCCATTTTGCCTAGCAGGAATACCACAGAGCAATTAGCAATTTTTACAGCAAGACTGGAATCTGTAGTTATTGAGAAGGGAAATCTGTTTTTATGCATCTCAGTGATTTTGAAAATCATGGTCTTTATGAGATGTATTTTATCTTTGTGTGTGTGTGTCTGCTACAACTGCAGCGTTTTATTCATGTTCAAAGAAACAAACCTGACCTATTTTTTTCTCAACCTGTGAAATTTTCTACAGAACATTTGGCTTGAAATAAAAGTTTTATGGTAGCTTAAAAAACCAATTTTCTTCAAAACTGAAATAGCATTATGCCTGGACCTCATCAACTTTAATATGTAGGAAAAAAATGCAGTGAATGATCCAGCTGTCTAACCAATTTGGGGAAAAAAGTGATAATGAGAGCTACTTTGGCATCGAAGGAAACTCTGGAGCATTGGTGTATCTTTCTATGAAGGACAAAACTTCAATCTAGCCATTAGGATACTCTTCTGAGACATTTTGACACACAATTAGCCAAGTAATGCAAAATAATAATAGTAGCAAATACATTAATAAACAGTAAAAGGCTATCATATTCCCCAGGGGTTCCTTGCATTGCGGTTCCTAATTACCAGTGCATGTGCAATAATGATATCTCTACTTTCAACCTGTGGTTGTCTCTGAGTACTTTATCGTTATTGTGAACTGATCTCCTGTTTTCTTGTATGTACTGTAATCAGACATAGGGGAAGCAAATATTCTTATCAGCTGTAAGACTTGTAAAAAAGACAGTCCTAACACCTAGGTAAAGTGCACAGCAAAACTGGGCTTGCACACATTTTACCAGGGGAGACTTAGCACTCAGGGCTCTTCAAAGAGGAAAACATGTTTTCTCAAGAAAAGGACAAGTGAATCAAAAGGCCTAAGATTATAATTGTTACTTTAACTTTGATAACAAATAAGAGAAGAGAAAAGAAGCAACAAAATAAACAGTCTTCTGAAGCACCAGAGATCTTGAATGTGAGCATGTCGTGATTCAAAAGATCCTTTGTTTGGACTGTGTTTGGCAGAGACAATGTGGAAAGATATGACCTTTTACATACTCATAGGGAGAAAGATGAGTTCCTGCAAACAAAACAAAGGCATTCTCAATGAAATTAACAGGGGAGACCGTCAATGCTGAGAAATCCCAGTCTAGTGTTTGCTCATCTGGAAAAAATCTAGACATCAGATTTCTTTGATTAATAGTATTTTTAATATACATTAGACAAATTAGTATTTCCCATATTATAGGAGAAGACAGTTGTTTCTTAAAACAAGGTTTAGTTCCACTTTACTGCAGTAAGTGAATCAGGCCAAATGGGACTGTAGGAATACCACACAACAGTTTCCATGAAAGTTCATCTGAATTTTTTAATGAAATCATGCTAGAAATATCTGGTAGCCCTTTTGTTTTAGCTGTCATTTGTGTAACCAAATGCAACCCTGGCATAAGGCCAGTTAATTCAGAGGTGTTCTACTAGGAAGGACTGGTCTACTTTTGGTTAATTTATGAAAGAGGGACAAGGCAAAGGATTGACCATTCCATGTTAAATTTCCTAAATTAACAGTTAGCTTCAAGATTTGTTTTGATGACAAATTATTCAGATATACTATTCCTTCTTTCAGATTCAATCACTTGGCTGGTTTGTGGATCTTAGAGATTGTTTCTCTTAGAAAGAAATTGCAGAGTGAGCTATTTCTTTGATGCCCTTCCATTATTCACAAAGAATATACCTAAAGTCATTGACAAAGGTGGGCTTCAAGAAAAGCTAATTTCTGTGCTCACCGCTCTTGTAGAAGGACACTGAATGTACACTTTTTCTAGATGTCTTTATCTCTAAGCATGTCTACTACATGTGAGCTTTGTTTCATTCTGCTTGAATAAATAAATTTTTATGTCACTTCTCTCTTGCACTCAGACACGCTAACCTGTGACTGACCACCTACAACTGTTACACCAACCTTGAAGGAAACCTCTGGTACAATGGCGTATCTTGTTATATGACTGTATTGTGAGTTGTGGTGCCTGTTATTGGAGCTATTACTTCTGGAAAACTGTGGGATTTTTTCTTAAATATATGTTAAGTTCTTGATGATAGTTAGTCAGCCTCAGTGACACCCAACAACCTCATAGTTAGTATTTCACATGTGCAGAAACATGGAAGAACTGTATGTGTACATTTGCTGAAGTTTTATCAGTATATAACAATAAATGCATTTAAGGAAGCTGTTTGCATGTCTAAAGTTGTAAAGCAAACACTCCAAAACATAGGCATTGTAAGTGATCATACAAACATGTTTGTCTCCTAACTTTACACTTAGATTTGGTGTTCATTTAGATAAATTTCATTCTGGATGGTCTTTCAACAAGACCTAAAAGAGTTAGATAGCAGGATTCACTAAAATTCAGTGTCAAGGAACTTCCTGTAAAAAAGGTGAACGCATCTTTGGTACAGTGGTGTATTACTAGTCTGTACTTGTTTAGTTGTCAGATGGAATTAAGTCTAAGGATAAGTGACAGTCTGCCCATCCATTCAACTTTTAAATTCCCAGGAATCCTATGGTTTATTTAACTTACCATAAAAATGTAGGAGTTATTAGACTACAGACAACACAAGCAAGGCAGCCTGTCTCTTACGTGCAAGGCAAGACTCCGTGTTTCAAAGAAAACTGCTATAAAACATTTATACATATGTATAATATCATGAAGTAAATCTGTTCTCTCCTTTTCAGGCAGAAAAGTTTAGGTCCTGAGATACTCAGAGTGCCTTCACCTGTGTAACATCCTTAAAAAAAAAAAAATCTACCAAGGTCTAAAACTGCGATTCATGCCTAGAAAGGTTTTCCAGACTTTGTTTTAAAATCCCACTTCTCCCTCTATCCCACATCTCTGGGAGAGGAAATCACATGCTCTGATTTTACTTTCCCTGCACAAAGGAGTGGAGAAGGGCCAAAACTGAGGTTCTTTCATAGACATTCTTATTTGAACCAATTTGGATTTTCCATCTGAATACCGGAATTTTGTGGCTAGTTTTGATGTTTACTTGTTTCAACTGCTCTCTCCTAGCTGTTAGCTCCTCGATAGCTTACTGAGATCTGAAACCATAGCTGAGATAAAACATCTTTGTCTCTTGCTCCTGCACACATGCACGCATGCACACACACGATCATGTCTTGGAAACCGAGTGCGTTATTTGCAGCGTGCCAAAAAGATTTGAGATTCAGTGAGTTCCAGTGTCCTATTTTTTCATACCTGATCTTGGCATGCTTAAAACCCTGGAAAGTCACAATTTACTTTCCACATAGCCGTCCTGGATGGCCGCGAAGCCGAGCCGTACAACAGGATATCCAGCTATTGAGGGCTGCTGTCACAGGTGGCCAGCGGCGCAGCTGCAAAGAGCTTCCTGCCAGGAGGACGCCCTGAGTCCACAGGAAGAAATGTTCCTTTCCTCTTCCAATCTGTTTTCAACTATAAAGGAAGGCCCAGGCTCACACTCCTACGGCGGATCTGCCTGCGCAGCATTTTTCAGCTGGAGTGAAATCTCAGCTAACATTTCTAACAATAACTGCCCGAAGTGGAACAGACTATTTACAAGGCTTCAAACGGCGGGGAGCCCTACCTTTAATGAGAGTCGTCCTTGAGAAACATTTCAGCTTGATTGTATTACTGTTGTGCATAGTTGTATCATCATTTTATAGCTCACTTAAGAGCAGTCAGTGATGTGCAAAAAAAGGACAACAAAAGGAGCAGCTACCTTTCTCTCGAGATACAAGTAGGCAATTCATATGTTTCCTCTTTTGTCCTGCAATCAGCCATAAAAACACTTACAAGATCAAAATTGTTTCAAATCAGTCATGGATTTTTCCTGTAAAGAAGGAAGGAGGCAGATGACTTCTATCTGTGAATTTTACAAGCCAACACTTCAAATCATGAAGACTAAAATCCTGATTAGGTAAAACCAATGGAAAAGAAAGAGGGTGTTTGTTCATAGCAGTGTTAACAGAAAACATGCGCAAGTTCACTGCGCTACGGGGAACCCAAGCTTATTTCCAAGAAGCTCTTGTGCTAAAGGAACACCAAGAATGGAGGCTGGGAACAGGACAGGTGAGAGAGAACAGGTTTTTGAATACTGTTATAGTGGATTAAAACTTATATAGAGACTAAAGGAGACTAGGCAGTTGAACAAAGAGCAGACAAGAAACTGAACATTTTCAATTGATATGTACAGGGCTCATCCATCTAAAATGAAGAGCAATTGTAAACGTCTTCAGAATTGGGGCCTTAATGCCTGTATGAAAGGCCAGTGAGATCACAGAAAAAATTTCAACTGATGCCAGAAGATTTCCTAGATCCGTTCCTACAAGCTTATGTGTTACTGAAGGCAGCACCATGTACTTCTATCCCTAAGTGGTTCTGTGTCTTCTGTACTAATAAGTGGCTACTCTGTTTCAGCCTAAAATTCAATTTTTAGGCTGTGGATTCTGGGACTCTTAAACATATACTGCAAAAATTTTTGTTCTCTCAGATCCAAAAGGTCAATTATCTATGCTCCAAAATAGCTAATATTAATCTGCCAGGGTACTTGGAAAAGCAACCCACAGCCATTATTTCTAAAAAGGCTGTAATTATGACCAGTTATTCCAAGGGACCATCTGGGAATGAGAAAAATAACTTAACGGACTTACCAAGCACAGTCAATTTCTTATGTGATTAAAGAGTTCCCTCTCTCAGTGTTTGTCACGTTCATCATTGCAAAATTCAAAATATGCCTCCTGGTGAGGGTATATTCCTAAAGCACTCAAGGAACTGAAAATTACACAAACATGGATGGTCTTACCTTATTATCCTGGAAAACTGTCTGTTAAAAAGCCAATTTAAATAAATAAATTGCCAAACATTTGTATCTGGTTGTTCTGAAAATAGTATTTTTTAAAAGCAAATGCCACAAACCTGAGTGTAAGATGATTTACATCATGCAATTTACTGCATAAATAGTGTTGATACCGGAGGAATTACTTGTCATTTAATATTGGTGTACCTGAAAGATCTAAACCTTAGAAGGCCAGCAAAGGTGGAAATGTCCATTTACACAACAAATAGAAACCATTGCTACATTCTTCAGTGCTCTCTCTACTGCAATTTTAGAGAACAATATTCCATAATGACAATTATTTGTTAACTTGAAACTCCTTGAAAATACAGTTCCCTACTTTCCCTTTCCCTTTGACTCAGCAGCTACTAAGTACCTACCAGCTAGTCTTATCTTGTCATATACAAATTAGCACTGCAAATCTGAGGATTATCTGTCCATTTTCTCGTCCTCACTTCTAGATGTCAGACAAGCAGATGCAGGAAAACATGCAGTACTATGAAATCTCATGTTTTAAAGGTAATCGGGTTCTAGCCGATGCCTTGTAACATCAAAAACCTTTGCAAACTCCTTCAAAACATGCTGAAACTCAGCTCTGCAAATTCATGTGGAATTTGTGAGACAGAGCTTACCTGCAAAGACCGAGGCTGAGGACAGGGTCTGAGGTGATCCGTGGGCTCACCTCAATGCACCGTAGCACTGAAACACCTGTTTCAATTCCACTGGCATCAGAGGGTGTTACATTGGGTTTAAAGCACCCTTCCCAGGTAGAAAAGCTTCCTCTAAAAAGAACCACAATTATCAGGTTAGATATTTATTATACACTTTGACTTAACTATAAAGTTGTTGAAATTGGCGGGTTCATAGTACCCACCTTTTCTTTAGATTTGTAACCTTGCTGCTCCCTTCTTGGTAAGAAATAGCAACGAACATCCAGCCAACACCTGACTGTCTGGTGTAGCCTCATTGCCGTTTCAATATGATCAAGAACAGATTTTAACACATCTTAGCTAGGCTTAAAATCACGCTTTAGTAGATGTAGGATTATATTTTTATATTGAGAAAAGAAGACATTAGTTCACCATGTTCTTTAGTGCTCTTTTACCTTTTTTCTGCTAGAAACCAATAGTATCCTAGTAGGAGAACAGAACCTTCTTGCTCAATAAGGAAAATAACGAAGAAGAATGATAAAGGTATTATATTTTGTGGAAAAAATAGTAGAGGTCATTAGTTTAGTCAAGCTGCACCAAGCACACTAGAGTATGACAAATGCAAACATGTGCAACCTAGTTCGTCAATCTGTGACTGATAGTCATCACGTAAATTACCTAGAGAAATAAGTTTCATAGATATAAGATCAAATATATTTCATACTGAGACATTAGATCAAAACCCACATGATCAAACAGTCTAACTGTGGCAGCACAAAGCTTCCCAAATTTTATAAGTCAAATCCACTAAATAAATACTGTTAAATTATACTACTATATCGCTAAAAAAATAATCCTCCTTATAATTTTTTGTCAAAGATCATTTTATTCACTTGGTGCAAATCAAGAAAAACAGACTAGTGTGGTAATTATTCATATTCTGTAAGATGTAATAATGAACCTCTTTTGCAGAATTAATTAACCTTCAGTTTCACTTTAGAAAGATAGTAGAATTTAATGACTCCCCCAAATCATCTTCTCAGTAAACCTACTGGGAATTAACAAAGCCTGCTCATCTGAAAATATTACAGTTGGCAGGCTATCGCTGCTGCCTGATCTTAAGGTTGCCTGACACTTTGCATTATAAATCCCTTTTTTCATTTCAGGCAATAAAAAAATTATAGCAATTTGGCTGAAGACATTGTCCCCTCTACATACAAGTTATGCAGTTCAACAGACGGACTGGATACTGTCAGCCTTTTTCTACAGTTGACCCCTGTGCCAGTCAACCAAGGAAACAAATACTGAACAAACTACTAAAAGAACACACTAATGATGCCTACCAAGGGTGTGATATCAGATTTTTCATTTTCTGATGATCCTCAAACTACACATAAATTAATCAAACCTTGAATTACTTTTTTTTTTTTTTTAGTTACTCTCATTTAAACTCTCACAAAATCTGGAGCAATGCACTGAAATGAAGTCACATCAGAATTGCAGTCTTATCACTGGGAACATGTTCTGGGCCAGTGGGAGCTGAGTTTTGCCAGCTGATTCTACTGTTAGGATGAAGTCCTACCCTAGTGACATGGTGAATTTCGCATGTATTTAGAAATGTCTGGGTAAAAAACCTACTTAAACTGGTTATCTGCCTAGTCTAGATGATCTCCCATGATGTTGCAGGATACTACTCGCATGGACTTTATGATTTATTTTCTCTAAATGTAGAAACTGTCATAAAAACCAATATGCACTGATACATGTCCTGCAAAAATACAATTCCTTCAAAAATTTTTGCGCCCATACTTCTGAACAGTCTTTTACAGTGACCTTACATTTCTCAGTAGTCTTTGAAATGTAAGATGGAGATAATTTTCCTATGACAAAAAGAGGGATATTATTAATTACATTATTAACAGTTTTCAATTATTTTTATTTTTGTACATTGCTTTGCCCTAAGCACATTATCTTGAAAAGCGTCCAGGTTTGGCTCTGTCAAACACATACTTAACTGTTCTTAACTTTCCAGATTGTCTGACATTTTTCATCAAGGGTTGCAGAAATTTGCAGTCAGTATCCTTATGTTACTTTTCATTAGGTTTACTCACCAAATTTTAGCAGAGAATAAGAACAGAGACCACGTATCACCCCCAGAAACTAGATGACAATCAAATGAATGATCAATTTAGTGTTAGAACACAATATGTCCAGATCCAATTGAGTTTTTAAATTCCTGAGAACAGTGTAAGGCAATTCTCCCCCTGAGGGTCTAAGAAAATAAAACGTGTGTGAGGAAATGCTATAATAAACTGGTAATATGTTTCCATAGGGGATACATAGGAATTTTCCATACATCCTCCTAGGATGGCAGTAAACCAGACTTAATAGCAGAAAGTAAGCCATTTCCATAGCGAAAAAAAGAATTAGCTGCACAGCAGGGATAGAGGCTGAAGCTCTAGGCTTGGTTTTCTGTCGAGAGATGCTGTCAGTTGTGCCCGGGGAGCTGCCCAGGCTGAATGACTGATGTTGGCACAGAAGGAAGTTCAGAGCTGTGTCGGTCGGGTGGCTGATTGACCGGCATTTACTCATCACACCCTCGGAGAACATAGTGCAAGCTATGTCTGCACAAAATATCTGTTGGGTCAGTAAGTGACTCTGCTTACACAGAAATTTCTGGTGGTCACCAAAACCTGGGTAGTCACATAGGATTGGGTCTTTCTTTTTTTTCCCCCCTTTCTTATCTCTAGTTCCATCAAAATAAATTAATAACAGAAAAGGTATTTGGCTTTTTAACACAGGCTTAATGCTGAGGTAAATCTACATCCTAAAGAAAGAAAGAAGCAGTGTATTTTATCTAAATTGTAGCTTAAAAGCAGGTCTCCTCTCCTCTCC
>NW_009619287.1:49555-67019 GCF_000690535.1 Cariama cristata | reverse complement strand
AAAATGTAATTTAATTGTATGTTCTCCTCTCTTCTCCTCTCCTCTCCTCTCCTCTCCTCTCCTCTCCTCTCTGGTTTTAAACCAGATCACAACAGTTTTGTCTGATGTTTCTGAACTCTAATCTTGCTTGGGATAGCTACTCAGAGGAGCTGACTCTTACCCTTCACTGCTAATATAAGCAGCTAATGATGCCCCGGAGACCCCTTACCATGTTGTGTTAGGGCTGGGGATCTAAAGCTTTAAAAGTTCCCAGAACAGTGCCTGACCTGCCTGGACATCAGGAGATTTTGCTCCTAAACTTGCCTGAGATAGCAGAAGTTGGTTAAACATTTAACAGTACAGTCCAGCCATCCTGGCTTGAGTGAATTAACACTTTTTTATTCAAATCTGTTTTTTTTTTTTTTATTATTTTTTTTTTTCCCCACAATGTTTCTATCCTACTCTAATTCTCTCTGTAGTGATCTTACAGAGACACAAACCAGGAGCTGTCTTGCCTAGTTTGCTTTCCGTACCTGATCCGATTGGCAAACTTAAGGCATACTTAACCCCATGGCAATGGCTCCCCTTTTCCCCATAGCCTCATGACTGGAGCATCTGGGACGCAGGAAACATCTGCTTAGATTCTCTTTTTCCTGGAGGTGATTTGGACACTCACCCCCACCACAATCTCCAGAATTGGTACACTCTGAGGAGGTGAGAGAAGGGAAAAATTCTCCTGACTTTTGCACTTTTGCACGCTTGTTACTCTTACACTTTTCATTCCTGTTTTACTTTGTGTCTTGAGGCAAGTGATTGCCCTTACATACTGTATACAAATGCTGCTGTGCTGAACATGCAATCCTCACCTGGATCTAATCCCAAATACCAGCACAGAGCAGACAGAGAAAAATAAAACAAAGAAATTCTGTTTCTTTCAGCATGTGTTCCTTCAGAAGCAAATGAGTTCTTTCAGGTTTCCAAACACTGAGGTATAAGACTTTATAAATATTTTGGAGACTTTTTTGCTAACTTGGTTTGTGATGATGGCACATGCTGAAAAGCAAAGCCAGCTATAAAATGGACTATCTTAGGTAATGGTTGCAAAAGTTGGTGGGTGCCAGTAACAATGAAAGTTCAATACTTGTTCAGGCATGCTTTAAGGATTTGCCAGTAAAGGTGCCGTATGCTGAAAGAGAATGTGTAACATGGACTCCCTTTCTTCCCTACATATCTGTCTTTGCAGTTGATCACGAAAGTTATCAGGCAATTTGGAAACAGAGACGAAACAAACCCAAATTTGTCTGCAAGAGGTCAGAAAACCAAATTCTGGATATCGACCCAGGGATTGACAGTAAGGCTATTCGTACTGGAAAGTTCTCTTGGGGAAAATGCTGTTCAATATGTAAAAAAGAACAAGTCCATTGGCCTGGAGACTTTACTGTTTAAGAGGAAAGAGCAGAGGAAAGTTTGCTTTGTGTTTAACTTTTAAATTGTTGAAGAAAAAAACCATGATATTTATTTTTTGACAAAGCAGTAATTATAACCAACATGAGCAGACATTAAAGTCGTACCATTTACCATCATTCGTGACTCTTTGAATTTACAATTAACCGATTGGTAGATGTGATTGATAGTTATAATATCTATCAGCGCATATAACTGCAAAAGCAAATACGAATGAAAAGCTTTCTCACTGGTGAAGTGAAAGACCACTGATATTTGCTGATTAGAATCATCCTCAGTTGTTACATTCTTGTGCATTTAGGTTCTTTTATACTCTCTAATTATGTCATGATATTGTCTCATATATTAAATAAGGAATTTATTTCCATGATTACATAATTTTAAAAGAAAGAAAAATGCCACCTCAGTCATGCTTAAACAAGGTACACAGACAGTATTTTAATCGCAGACTGGGTTAGAAGTTATTAGTATTGCCTTTCCTGAGCTTAAAAATTGCATGAAAGAATGAAAGCAACGAAACTCTTGGGAATAATACAATATGTGCTTAACTACCAGCTGCCAGAATTATACATTGTAAGTACATCCAAGTCAGAATTTCTAAAAAGAAATCGCAATCCCCTTATCTTCTCCAAAAGCTGGAAGGCAATTGAACTAATTGATGTGAACAAACAGACAAAGTGAATCACGTGTTAATTGATACCACTTTTGAACTGTAAACAAGACATCATCTGGTACCTCAGCAGCACCATTTCAGTTTACAATGTCTTGCAAATGAACTTCCCAAAGCTTCCTGAAAAAGTTGAATGACTCAGGCTGAGACTCTAAAACTGTGGCACCACACGGATTAAATCCAGCTAGTGATGTCTAAGTATAGTGGTATCTTATTCCTCACATATGATCTTCAAAGAGACAAATAACTTGTTTGCACTTCTGCTTTTTTATTTATAGTTTTATACTAAAATATCTAAAATTAACTATCTGTATATTTACATTAAAAAACCCACAGGAGACCCCTAGGCAGTTTTAATCAAAGTGGTTGCTTTCAAGGAGGTATACAGATTTACCCTTGCAGAGACCACCACCCTTCCAATATTTTATTCTTGCTTGTGCAAAGACTGGGTCACAGCATGGTTCTGATATCGGAATGAATGGAAAATTGCACAAGAGTTAAAAGAAGAGGTTTGTAGCTCTCTGCTAATATAACTGCCTTTGTGAAAAAATGGCTCACTTCTTTGAATCAATTATAAATACGTCATTATCTAATCAGTTTTAATAGTCTCACTCTTGGTTTAGGTCAGTATAAAGAAATATTCAGTCCACATCATCCAAAACTTTTCATTTGTTTGTCTCTGTATTTCTCAAACTGTTGTACAATGAAACAAAAGTCAGCTTTAGGAAAACTTTATCACTCCTCCACCATTGGCGGTATTGTTAATTTCTTTCTTTCTTTAAAGTACGGCAAAGAAAATAATTTAAAATAAATGACCTTATGACTTCCAGACTTATTTCATGTGCTAGCCCCTGTGGGCTAGTGCTCTGTTTGTCTTTATTCAGCAGAAGCAAGAAAACCTTCAGAAGCTTTCCTTCCCATCTCATCATCAAAAAATTTTATTGCTAACAGCAGGGAAATGATTTGCAGTGCAGAACATATTAATTGAGGATTTTTTTTTCAGCTCGAAGAATATATCATGATTTCCCCAGATATTCTCATATGAAATTTTCATACACCATTCCATTCTCTGAGCAGAAATCTAAAGAACAATTTTACATATATATAGAAATAGTTGGAAAACAGAATTTCTGTTTCATAGGAAAATCTGAAAGATAAAAACTGATTTTTCTGTTCAGACTTGGACCAAAAGAGTCAAAATGAGACTCCAGAAAAACATATATAAAGCATTTTGGTTTAGGAATTTGATGAAATTTTTTTTTCATTTTGCCTTTTTTTTTTTTACCTCCAGCTACTATATTGTTATCTGGTTATATTACAAAAAGTAAAATAATATTTGAACTTCATTGAAAATGAGATGTTTTAACTTTATCAGACTGTAAAATTTTGATCAAATCAACACATGCTAAACACGTTCTGCAAGCAAATTGGAAGTGGTGGCACATACCACACAGGCAAAGTGTGTTTTCTTAAAATGCTTCCTGTATTTGAGATTGATGTTGTGAGAATACTTTTAAAAGCAGTTCTTGCTTTATGGTCTTTCATGTTTTATGACCTTCCCAAAAGATGATGACTGGAACCAGAATCCACCAGCACAATCACTAAGAATTTAAATTAATATTTGCAGAAAAAATACAGAAATCTCCCAGAATGTTTCTATTTCTCCAGTGCTGGTTTAAAGTGAAGCATTCTGAGTTTCACTGAGTAGAAAGACGTATCTTTTAGCTATCAACTCCCACTGCAGACATGAGCAGTTTTATTCAGAATTCCCTCAAAACAGTACCAAGCTTCAGTCTCCAAATCCTCAAGCAGAGTCTCATTTGTGCTCCAGCAACAGAACAAAGAAGTACTAAGGCAGATGGAGCTGGCTCCAGCAGTCTAAGAGTAAGGCATGAAAATGCTATAATTGCTTGGGGGGGGGTCACATCTAATTAACCATCAACATACATCGGAACCTAAAATGGTATAATTCAAATGACATTGTACGTTTTTTCACAACTTTACTAGTTACATGCTGAACTGCATGACCAGACATGTTCAGATCTTGCCCAGACCTGTACCATCCATTTCTTATCAGAGAGGAACGACTCTCTTTATCTTCAAGGCTTTTGGAAGTTTGCAATGTGCTTAACAATTTTCATTTAACCTCCAGGAGATGAAAAAAAAAAAAAAAAAAGAGGCAGGATCAGCATCTTCTGCGCCTTAGGACCTGGAGAAAGAGAGGTATACGGAAGTACATGTTGCTCGCATTTGTTCTTCCAGCTCACTGCCTTTCCCTCCATTTTCCTGTTCCTATGAATCACCTTTATTTGCTGAGTTCTATATGTACCCTCCGAGGTATGGAAAGCAATTCTTATGAATACAACAGATACAGAAACTTTGACAAGATGCCTGTGGCTTCATTTGTATTCACTTTTGAGTATGATAGATCATTTAAAAAGAAAGAAATATCATGATGAATTCTTACCTCTGTTTACCTCTAATATGATTAAAGTCTGCATTGTTTTTTTCTGAAATGCTTTTATCAACCGTTCTGTTATTTTTAGAAAGAGTACACACAAATGTAAGGAAACTTTACCACATTTAGCTAATAAATTGTCTTCACAAAAAAAGTTGGAAAAAAAAAAAAAAACAACCCACATTCAATTAGCCTTTAAATGCAAATCAACAATGAAGGACGCTAATTTCTTTATATGACATCATGCAGAAAGATTATTTTTATCTGGAATACAGCCAAAAGCCCCAGGGGTGCTTATCAACAGTCTTCAGTAGAGGAAATGGTCATTTTTTGGATGCAAAACAAACAAACATCAGTTGTTTTCACAGCTCTGACCTAAGGTCTCTTCTGCTGTATCTTACTGTGTTTTTAATCCGTCTTACTACACCCAACAGCAGGTGTGAGGCAATTGAAAACAATGTAAAACTGAACTGTTTCTTTCACTTCCATGTGAACTTCTGCAATTTGCATTCTTGGAGAGGAATTAGTTCAAGGTCAACATTATTGTCATGTTAACAGGCTATTTACCACAGATGAACATTTGCCAAGGTCAGTCAAAGCCTAAACTGACACAGTATGTGCACAACATTTTCAAAGAAAAAACAAACCAGCAGACCTGAAAAAAAGTGTTATTATCCAAAGCAGGTAATTTTGAAGTTAAACTTTTACATCTTCATTGCTAGGAGACAGGAAAGTGTGGTTGCTAAAATACCCAGGACAATCTTGTTTCTTTTGAAGATGCAGTAAAATTGGTTGTACATTCACAATGCTATAGGTGTACAGGCTGCCGAAGCATGCAAGGTTTCAGGCCGTGGAAGGAAGAATCCAGCTACGCATCGTACTGCTTTTCAGAAGACTCTGAACTGTTCAAAAACACAGAGGATGTCTTCTGATTTTTTCTCTTGACCACATGGTCCACAGCTGGTTGACCTCTTTGGCCTCGTGTGCTGCACGTTCGGTAGTCCATACGTAACTGCACGAGATGGGTGGGATGTATACAGTTAGGAGTATTATGCAGATGACTAGTAAGTTGCCTGGGCTGCTCAATACTGATGTGCTTGAGCTGGATCTCAGCTTGTCCATAAGTCCAGAGAAAGCTGTGAGTCAGAAAGGTAAAATGGTGTTGAGCCATGTGGAGAGCTGCAGGTGAAGTCAGCCTGGCTAGGGAGGCTCCAGCTTAGAAAGAATGGCAAGAACAAATGGTGGCATGTTTGCAAATTACAACACAGATCTGACACATGCGCTGACCAAAAAAATCTTGTTGATGTCATAAGACAGGTTCAATGCACTACGGATTTATTGCTGCCGGAGTCCCAGTCTAAGTCCCCATCTTCTCTATGCTCCATATGACATTCTCATCCTGTTTCTTTGGGTCCAATGAAGTTCCAGGCTGGGTAGCTCTTTCAGGGTTTGTCTGGACCTCTAGAAAAACATATAAGAGATTTTCCTGTGCTAGAGGAATTTGTCAGAACGGGAGTAGAACACAGAGATGCTCACTGACCTCATAGATGAAGATGTCAGAGAAAGACGCCAGCTTGTTACCGAGCACAGAAAAGAAATATTGGAGCACAGAGGGATTGAAGTACCCATGTTTCAGGGACAGGAAATGTATTTTCAGATTGTTTTGATTTTCAGACATTCTTTTACTAATTTATAAAACAGTCAGTGGGTGCTGAGTACACTAGCTGCTCTGTGCTCTGCTTCGTAACATTCACTTTCTAGCCTGTGGGTTTTCGTTAAGCCAAGTTCCATTCAGCTCTATTTCAAATGTAGTCCAGATGACTGTCCACTGCAGGCTGTTAACTAAAGAGCCAATAAAATACAGTGTTTAGTCCAGTTGGGTCTTTTCCATTAATCAGACTGCATAATCTTCCAGTAACAAAGTAATGCTGATTTTATAGACTACTTACATGAAGCCTAATAATTCCCCATTCAGCTTAAGCTAACATATACTTTAGAATGGATTATGATCCCATAGTTAGAAAGAGAAAATGGTAGTATTTTCAACATAATTGATACTGACAAGAATTAACAGTTCCCTTCCATTTGCTTTTATTTCAAGGATTGCTGTACAAATGAATTGCTTTCACATTATATAGTTGAGTTGGCTCAAACATTCTGACTCAAGAAACCCATTTGTGCTAGACTTGAATCTGTTTCTCATAGACAGAAAGACACTGAAGTTCCTCTCTGTGCCTGGCTAAAGCAATTCAGTACTGTTCATCTGTCATACTTTTCACAAAATTTTGGCAAGTTCTTTGGTATTATCTTTTCTTTCTTGTGTCTTTCTTTCACTGTTTTTCAATAAACCATTTAAGGTATAAAAATACTATGCTCTCTCCATCTCTCCAACACTTTTCCATTAGATAATATCAAGATATATTTATAAATGGAATAAAAGAATTTTCCTAGCTAGCATCCATATGTGTTACACTACAGGCAACAAAATAGTCAGAAAGTTCAGAATGACCCAGTAGATGCAAGTTCTAAATCTTGGTAAGAAGAAGAAAAAACCAAAAATAATATCTGCAAAGTTAAAAACACTCAATTAAAGGATCTCTTATGCTTGCATTGACATGTCTATATACACATGTACACTTGGGTCTGAGATTCCATAGGCAAGAAACAGAATCTTTCAATCTAGTTTTCTCACCATTTTCTTTATAAATGCAGTTATATCACAAACATATATATTATTTACATATAAATATAGGTTTTTACTTTTCTTTACAGTGGTACTTGAAAATAAGCATGCATCAATTGGCTGTTTTTCCAGATGTTGTGTGAAGTCAGGATAAAAGGGTGGCACTTTTTTCTATGTACAGTCGAAATCGTTCATGCACGTCTATTAAAGCAACAGTCATATCACTCAGATTTTTTCTTTTATTGCTACTGAGCCTTAGTGATTGAATCATTTTAACTAAAATTAAACTGATAAATGTCATTCAATCTTTAGTAAGGGAAGGAGACACCATCTCCTGAAACTCTTTACTAACACGTAACATAAATTGAATTGAAAACAAACGGAAAAATCACTTCCAACAAATAAATCTCAGCTGCCAAGGAATCTCAGAGGTGAAGAGGTGAAATGCAATCTATATTTTGCAGTAGTGATGGAAATTTTCCAATATTTAATGATGTCCCACAGGCTGATATCAAGAAAGCTTTATCAAGTAATTTTCTGATTCTTCAGATAACTTCACTGACGGCATAAGCTATTAGAAAGGGACAGTTCTGTCTTCAAAAATGCATGAGGGAAGATTATGCAACGTCATTGGTTGGTTGTTGTCTCCAAAGTAAAGGTTTAATTTGAATGCAAATGTGTCTTTTGGAAATTCTTCAAGAATTTGAAGCTCAAGACTAGGATAGAGGTGATTGCTCTGTCAAGAAGCAAACCTGGTTTTGAATTAGTAGTCCAAGGGTGTGGTGGAGTTGAGACTATCCAGAAGTCTGCTTCACAGGACAACTGGTGCTGACAAAGTCTCACCTATTACTGGCTGAAAGGTAGATTGCTATCCTACAAATCGATACTCAGATTTTCAAAAGCAGTGGAAAGTGTAGTAAGAAAGAAGCAACCAACTATGCTGAACCCTTCTGAAATTATAGTCAGAAACACATTTATACTAGACTGCTGGAGAACTAGTGTAATCTTTTTGAGGGTCTTCAGTATTTACAAGAGCACATATATTTGTGCTCATATATTGTTGTCCAAATAAGATGTACACAAAAATACTGAGTAGTAAAGGATGCTTTTATCTAAAAAAGAAAGAATTCATAAGAAGTAATGATTTAAAGATAAATGAAAGCAAATTAACATTATAAATACAGCCCGTCTTAAATACAAAGCATCTCTCCCTGGTAACTAACAATCAGACAAGAGGAAACGATCTCAAGTCGCGCTAGGGGAGGTTCAGGCTCGACATTAGAAAGAACTTCTTCACTGTTAGAGTTGTTAGGCATTGGAATGGGCTCCCCAGGGAGGTGGTGGAGTCACCATCCCTGGAGGTGTTCAAAAAAACGTTTAGATGTGGTGCTTCAAGACATGGTTTAGTGGGTTTAGCGGGCATGGTGGCATCAGGTATACAATTGGACTTGATAATCTTTGAAGTCTCTTCCAACCATAACGACTCTATGATTCCCCATTGAAACTAACTGCTTAGGGATATGGTAGATACTCCTTCTCTATGTTTTGGTCTAGGTTATTTGTAAGATCAGAGTCAAATAGCAGATTGTATCTTTTTCCTTAAGAATGCTGAGTCTTAAAATTTGACTTAGAAATTATAGAAGAAGAAAATGCACCAGAAACTCTGTTCAGATCTGGCAAAGCAGCTGGCCTTACTTTCTGGGAAGCAGTACACAGGTGCTGGAAATTATTTTAGCACAGGCTAAAAGACTTGTGCTAGGGCTTTGTAGAGAAGGTTGTGAAGGAATTTGGGTAAAACTGGCTTCTAGGAAAGAAGTACCTACAGAATTACAGAAAGATTGTCTTGGAGAGACCTTTGGAAGTCATCTAATCTAACATCCCCCTCAGAGCAGGGTTATTACCAATGTTAGATCGGATCAGTTTTGTCTTTGCTTAAAACTCTTTGAATTCTTTTGTCGCGAAAACGTCCAAAAATAAATGACTCGAGGCCATTTCTTGACAACTTTCAAGGATGGAGATTCTATGGTCACTCTGGGTAACTTGTTGCAATATTGCATGATCCTCCAAGGTCTATTTATGTATTTCTTTATTATAATTTCAGCCTGAAGCTCCCAAGCTGCAAGTTCTGGCAACTGTCCCTTGTTAGACTGTCTGTAACTACCAAGCATCTAGTGGCTCCATCATTTTTGTAACTGTCCTTAAAATAATTGTAGGCAAATAGATTACCCTTTAGCTTCTTTGCTGGGTGAAATCCCAGCTCCCTCAACCTCTTTCTGTAAGACACATGATCTAGGCCTCTGACCACCTTGATGATCCTCCAGCCAGACCCTTCCACATACATACCTTGAACTCAAGGACCCAAAACTAGGTACAGTGTTCTAGACATGGCCTCACCAGTGTCAAGCATGACTAGTTAGAAGGAAAATAGTTTTTAAAAATGACTCCAATACTTGACAAATATTAACATTAGAATAAAAGTTAGGTACCTATTATCTTATAAAAGAATTAATGAGAGACTGGCATACAGTTCCTTCAGCTTGCCCTTGCATTAAACTTTTTGCCCCCATAACCCAGGCAATTTAGGATCTAAACACTTCACAAGCAGTACTAGAACTACTGTAGAAATTGTATGGGATATACGAAGCAAGAGCTCAGAGGGGTTCACGTTCCTCCTACTACGTTCCAGACTACCTCAGGTTTCAACCCTGTGGTGGTTGAATATGCCACTAGACCGATCTTGAAGTCTGGGCAGATTAGCTTTACTCCACACAGGACAAAAGCCCCACATAACCCTTAGGCCAATCTTTTCTTTGAGAACTGAGGCAAGTTTAAAAGGTCCACAACCTACCTGATAATGTGAGTATTAACATTACCTGTGCCATCTTTGCTCATTTTGGGATTGTGGTCACCTACTGTGCTCTTCCAAAGTTTCTTTTTATATCATCTCGATATATCAGGTTTTGTCCTTTAGAACTGGGATATTTTTTGGTTATGCCAGATTAGGTTTTGACCCATTTAGAGGCATTTTTACATGAGATTAAATACATTTTTTATAGTTCAGCTTTTATTCAGTGATGACTTTCAAAAGAAAGACTTAATCTGCTACCTTAGATTGATTACCATGTTCAGTAACATGCTGTTTTAATAGAGTGTGTTCAAATCTAATGCTCAGCTCTATGTTCTTTTAATGAAAGCTTTGATGTTCTTTGGATAAAGAATCTACACTACTGTATAGAAAATAAATCTGTTCTTTACATATTTCAGAATTAAGTAAATACATTCTTGATTTCAAGAAAGTGAAAGAGAAAGCTTGATAATTACTCAGACGGATGAATAGTTATACAACTGTTGAAACAGGTGTAGAGGAAGCATATCTCCAAGAAAGTCTCAGTGATAACTTGAAATATTGAACCATGGCTTCTCACTAATATCTCAGTGCCTTTAGACGTTGTTTATCAGTCCTGTTCATGCACTTCTGAGATTTTGTAAGTCAGTTTTATTTTTCTTTCTTATTTTATTTGTCTGTCCTCAAGTTACTGACATCTAGATACTGGTTTGAATCTTACTATTATGAAAGAGTAGCTAGATATTTATTTTTTTTTCTGAGAAGAGAAATAAGAAGAATAGGAGGACATGTGTCTCCTCCCCCCCAAAAAACCCCCTGTAATTTCTCTTCCTTAAGGAAGAAATCTACATCATATTTCTGAAACAGTCATACAAAAAATATTCTGCAAGCAAAATGAGAAAGTTACAGGACTGCTAGCTTTCTATAGCAATTGTAGGTGGTGAATACATATAAACTTTAATCAATGGATTCTTCTGACTTTTATCTTTCACCTTTTTTAACTGAGAGTAGAGTCCTTCCACTGAAAAACTGTTCTAAAATGGCTTTTTTCTTGGTCGTACATCATCCGTAGATGAATAGCTGTCACGTACAGATATATGGGTGGGGTAGAACAAGATGAAAAGAAGTTTACCTTCAGCTGAGTAGGAGTAGGATGTCTCTTCCAAAATAATTGCTTGTAATAGCGAAAACACGGTACAACAGGAGTGAGAGGTTTTTGTTTATTTCTTTGTTTGTTTCTGGGTTTTGTTTTTGTTTGTTTGTTTGCTTCTCCTCTAGTCCAAAGCTCAGACCTGCTTTCTACTGGTTTTTAATAAGGAAGAAATCCAATTTGTGACCTCTTCCAAAACGGTGTGGGTAAGGTCCCTTGACACCTATCAAAAAATACCTAGTAACACTGGAAAGTGAAAACACTGTAAAGAGAATCCAGAAGAGAAAAAAAATCATTCAAGATCAATAGCCTTTTCAAAGTCCCATCCAGCATGAAAAAAACATTGAATTAGCTTGGAAGAAGCTCTATAAAATCTGGATATGAACTGTAAATTCTCTTTATTGAAAGATAAATTGGTACAATAATGCTCAGAACTGAGAGAAACCAAGCAACTATAACAATCTCTGCATCCATTTGTAAACTAATCTACCAATGTTGCTCCTGGCAATCTGTTGATATGAGAAAACGCAACAACAGAGTGCAGACAGAAAACTTGGAAATAGGTAGCTGAATATGTCAAGTTTCGACTATTGTTTTGAGCTAGAAAACACCATGGATGTGCTCTGCATTGTGCATGACCCAAAAGTAGAACTTAAGAGCTTGCCTCACACTATTGTTATTATTATTATTTTAACAGTGAAATGAAGACTGTAACAGGGCAATTTATTTTCAAACTGTAGCTGCTCTCTATTTTCAGGTTGTTTTGAATTATGTCCATTTTGCCCAAGAGAATTAATTACATACCAGGAACACTTAACATATCTACTGTTGACACTTTGCTTCCTCACTGGACTTTCGATTTGTTGCTGACAATAACAAAATCATAGCAGCGATGGGAGCTCCTGCCTGTGTCTCTACGGACAGTTTCTGGTCTTGTTCTGCGGCCAGAATGTGTCAAATATCAGCTTACCCATCAAAGCTGTGGAAAACAAAGCATGATAATCCAGGCCTGATTGAATGCTTAATTTCACCCCTTGAAGCTTGGAGCTTCAGCAAGGAGCGCCCATTCTTCTGTCAGGAGACATATTTAAAATCGATGGAATCAAAATAAGATCATCTTTCAAATTCCACATTTCCCTTTGGAAATGACCAGGACATGCTTAACTAGTAATCATCACTTAGGCATGATGTTTTTCAAATGATCATGCTTAAGATACACTGGGAACACCCTCACACAGGAAAACTGATCTGCCTCCTACCAATACTACCTAGCCAGGAACTGGCTTTTTCCCTGCAGCCAACTCAAACAGTCATCACAGAGCTGGTGGTTATATTTTCAGCCAAGATTAAATTGGCCAAAGTGTTGAAAGCAAGCTGAGCCCATATACAAAAGCATTTGGGTAGGGTGTCAGCAAAGTCGAATGCTGACATAAGCAGGCAGCTGGGTACCCAAAGGCTGGGCCTGGAGTTCAGTTCTATCTTAGTTTAAATGGCTTCTATTTTGAATTTGAAGCATTCACAGAATAGTACTTATTAGGTGTTTATGTCAACTAATTTACATAAAGAAGGAAATTCTTAGTCTACCACTGAAGAAAAGCTGCCCCCCATATTCTGACCTCCTACCTACCATTTACATTAGAATTTTCTCTGGTGAAAGCAGTGACTAATGTAACCATACCTACGATCAGAGTTAGTATCAGATTTTTAGCCCTAAAATTTTACTACTAAGCAAATAACTAGAATAACACTTGTCACAGTCCATGCTCAGCTGCTTTTGAATTTTATCCATAGGTTATTTTTAACACTTTTTTTTTAGCAGATAAATAATAGCTGAATTCTACAGCAATTAAATTCTACCATTCAAATAAAACAAGCATTTAATAATAGTTCTCTGCAAGCAATGATTCAGTCACTATGTGTTTCAGTGGCGTGTGAAGGGAGGGAAGACATGCTACTACATATTGAAAACAAGGGCAAGCAATCAGCTATCTAATTTTAGCTAGCATTTATCTTTAGATAAAACCCAGACCTAACCTCACACCTAAAGCCTCTTCGTAGTCACCAAGGGAGATGGTATCAGCGGAGTCACTGTGGTTTTGGTGTGCAAGTGTATAGGTAGGGCTACAGAGGGGCTGGTAGCATGGGGTCAGTACAAGAAGTGAGAAAAAGGATGAAATATTGCCAAGTAACAGACAATGACAGGGTGGAACTGGGGTGAACAAGGTCATCTCACGGGGACGTTTGATGAGGAAACTCAACAGCTTTACAAGCGCCCTGAGACTACATGGCTAATAGACAGGCAGTTTGTCCAGAACCAAAAATCCCTGTGATCTCAGGGGGATGGAGTTTGTGCTTACAGAATTCGTATTGAGCTATAACCCTACAGCTTTAAATTCAGCTGGAGAAAGACAAATTCCCCTATAGCCTTACCTTCCTAGTTACAGCATAAATGAGGCAATAAAGATTTAAAACATTCCATAATTAACTCAAAGGCCAGTAGTGGTCTGAAATGAGTGAACTGAGGTGGACACTAAATGATGGGGGTTTATAGCTGTTACTAACTTGATTTGTAAGAAATGACTAAACATGATTCAGGACCATGAAAGTGATCTATAGCTTCATAAAGTATTGCATTGACACAAGGGAACAATAAAAGTCATTCCACATGAAAGATGACACCAAATAAATACTATGACTGACATTTCTTCTGTAAGTCCTGCAGCTTCAGTATATATACACTGCTTATAACACAGGTGAATAAAGTTGTATATTGGTAAAACTGTAAATAAAGATGTATATTGTAAAATGCTGCAGTGATGCACTTGCAGGTATATCATTCTGCACAGCTCCTGTACAGTGCCAGAGACTGCAGAGAAGCAATACCCATCCATACAGGGACCGTTAACTACTTTTTGGTAACTTTTATGGTTTTATTGCTCAAACCAAAGAAATAAAAGACTATTTTTTATACAAAAGGGTGAAAAAACAATGCAAAATATCCAAAGCAAATTATCAGAACATAAAGTCTGTTCTTTATTTAGAGGGACAGATAAAGGCCAAGTTATTTGCAAGCAACACTAAATGTATGTATTTAAGTTTCTAGATGTAAAACAACATTGTGTAATTCCACCAACATAGACACGACAGGGATAAAATAAGTGGGAAGGAAAAGAGCACATAAAATAGGTGTATTTTGAGTGGCGCTCTTTTTCAACAATTAACAGAGACATTAAGGTTTTCCAGGGGGAAAAAAACAAAAACATTTTGCGACATTTTAGTTATTGAAGTAAATGCATGATCTTAAAATTTGAAATAAATATTGTTTGATTTTGTCAATGTCTACACTAAGTATTAACATAAGCCCCAAGAGTTTGTTGGTGGGTGACATTTTAAGTGATCTAAAATTAATAATAGCTTGAAATAGATACTAGAAGATGGTCATACACTGAGGCCACATAATTTGGCCCCTAACTATTAGAATATAACAATACATTAAAAAAATCTACAAAATACTGAACCCACCTCTAATATGCTTGAACTCACAAATCAGAAAGAGGTAACGGTCTGAACCATATGTTGCTTTTAATCACTTTCTCTTCAGGGACTGCAAATTTAGTACAGCCACTATTTCAACATTTCTTCTAGACTTTTCCTTTGTTGGGTTTCTGTGCCTGCTTTTCGTAATGTGTGATATCATCTCTCTAATATAGGATGTAAAATTGGGTATGGGAGTGTCACATTTTAGAAGATAATGGCACATGTATGCATCTAGAATGATTTCCTTTGGCTTATTTTCTGGGTCCCTGTGCATGTTTTCTGGCACTTTCCTGTTTGACTGCGGAAATACATTTTGCTGACTGTTTTGTCGCTCCGTTTATTGTGTTTACCCTCCCAGGTCCTTTCCTTGTTTTCTGCCAAATATGCCCATTTAATACACACTGTTCCTGACTTCTTTTAACTCCAAAACTCTTAACCTTGCACCTATATATTCTTATAGAGATAGAAAAGTGGTGCTCTCCCTCCTTCTGAAGAGCTAAACACACAGTGTTCATGGTAGTAATAATAGCAATTGTATTTAGCAGTCTTCATCTTTAAAACATGCTGCCGAACTGATTGAGCCAGTCATCTGTGTAACACCACAGACAGCAAAGACTTGTTTTGGGGTACAGAATCAAGGCAATACAACCATCTCTGTAGAATACATATAGCATTTAACGGTACGCCTGTGGCCGTTAAGTGGGTGAGATGACATTAAGCATATACAGAACAGAGAAGTACCTTTGGATCCCATGTGGGTTAACTGTAGGCAGGGCTGTGTCTAGCCAAAACTGCAGATCTTTTTGGATCAGCTCTCTAAGCTTTTACATGATTTGCTAGCCTGTCCAGAGTGCATTTTATTATCTCCAGTATCAGGCATCTTGTTGCTCGCACTTTCCCTCTTTTTCCTTGCTTGTATACATGGTGACTATATCACAAGGTCTCCCAAGCAAAGTGAAGGAGGAAGGGATGCAATCCAGTGCTTGCATCAGGGGTGTGGAGCTGAAGAAACAACATATTTGAGGAGATGCTTTTGTACATTTTGTATTTTTTAAATAAATGTGGTATTTCAACAAAGACGGCTGATGTGTAAGAAAAGGAGAGTGTACAAGCTGTGTCTCTGGTTTTGGGGTGACACCTTGACTCCATACCTTCCTCTGCCCAGACTTACAAAGGCCTATTCTTCTGGCAAAAGATGGTAAGCTTTCTCTAGATAAATTATATCCAAATCTTGTCAATATTTTTTTTAAAAAAAGTCACTGTGAAGTGACACTAGCAAGAAAACTTGTGGTATCTTTGTTAACATGGAAGCAAGGGCACTTTGCTCAGACACAAGGGCTACTTGCATGAGGGTGACTTTTGGGGTGGAATGAAGTCATCAAAAGGAGTGTAGACCTGATCAAAACTCTTAGCCTCTAAAATGTGGATCTAGCACTCTTTTTTTACCCTGTACAAGCCATATTTGTGAGGCCAAACCATGGGGAGCTTTTGATCCTTCCCCATGCATCCATATAGGTACAATAAATAGCTGCCCAATATCTAATTCAGGTCACTTAAAATTCAAGCTGCATTGGTGACCGTTCAGGTCAAATTAAGACATCAGGGGAGTCTAGATAAACAGACCTAGCTCGGGTCGTAAGTTGTGTATCTGCTTTAGACAGGTACTTCTCAGGAGTTTCAGGTAAGGTGATGCAGCATGTCTATATTGCTTTAGGAGAGGAGGTGAGTGCTAGGACAGAAGACCCAGCAGATGGTGACCTGTCCTTAAAGCAGATGCAACTCAGAAGGACCACTGCAGTGGTAGGTTTGCCCAACTGGAACAGGACAGATGAGTCTGCGACATGGGCTCAACCCTTCACAGCCCAACCCAACAGCCGTGGGACAGGAGGAGTCCAGAGTAAATCGTCTGTCCACTCTACCTGTGACACTGTGTAGGCTTAGAGGGGACACAAGAACCCAGTTCCCTGGCATAAACATTTTGTGGTGTACCCAACCTTTTATTTCTAGACCAGGAAATGACCCTGAGGGTGACTTCACGGCTGCTTTCTTATTTAGAAAATGGGACTCTGCAACACTGGCGGTATTCACTTTTGGATAAAGCCATGAGCAGCCATGCAGATAAAATCAGATCAGTTATCTCATCAGTTTAATAATTAGAGTCAGGATGGATTGTGTTCGTGTTTGCAGTTAAAATTTTCTTCTTCTGAATTTCAGAGATGATAAGAAAATAGAAAACATACTTTAGAGCCATGTTTTGTCAAAGACGCTTTCTTCATTTTTCTAACCAAATTTCATCTTGATCAAGATTTTCCAAGTAAACATGAGAAATTATTGGGCGAAATTAATCCCAAGTGTGTTTTAGCCTCTTGCACTGAAGGATTTAGTACAGAGCCAACGAGTTCAGGATGTTGGAAGAAAGTGTTTTTGGAGTTACTAAATTCCAGTCTGCATAGTGATTTTCTTGCCATATGTTAAACAAGCAAGAAGACAAAACACACTGCAGAAGATTCCCCTCTAGCAAAAGAAAGCATAAGTCCAAGGGAACAACTTTCACTCACATGTGTCGCAGCATTGTTTCAGTCAAGAACAGATTCTACCCTAACAAAACAGCTTCGGGTTTCTGTGGTGAGGCATCTCGCAGTAGGTGTGAGGAAGACATTATGGAAAGGTGCATAGGG
>NW_009619287.1:37041-49527 GCF_000690535.1 Cariama cristata | reverse complement strand
AAAGTCAAAGGAAGAAGTTGGGGGAATTTTTTTTTTTTTTTTTTTTTGCTATGGGTCATAAAGTGTTTAAAGCTGGAGTTCAAAAATGCATAAGGGTTCAGCCTTACTGCTGACATTTTAAAGATCTTTTTTAAATTATGGCAACTACAAACACCACCTGCCTCCTTTGTATAACAGAGATATTAACACTTACATAGCTTACTGGAATATTTTGAAGGTCAATTGCTTGCCATCAGTATAGAATTTTGATTGTCCATGCAATAATACAGTTACTTATGCTTATATTATATTTAGTTCACAAGTCAATAATAATGTTTTATATGGCCTACTATTATAATCCTATTATATAAAGATATCTTTAATACTAACTATACCCTTAAACACAGCTTTTACATTGACGAAAGTAGGATTAGGATGCTTTAAAAAGTTCTTCCTTAGAGGTCTGCATCTGGTTAATAAATAAAGAGGTGATGCTTTCACATTTGTACTTTATTTTATGAGATACATTTCGCTTTAACTTGTATGCACTTTAACTTGTATTGCATTCATTCCAGGAGACTCCAGGGCATCACACAATACTTTGGGAATTCCTAAAGAAAGCTTGAAATAAATTTTAATCTTCTAGCTACTGTGTTTCAAGGTCTATTGAATTCCTAAGATGACCGCCTGAAGTATTCAGGCTCTAGAAAACAGACATTTATTTTCAGAAAAGCCTGATGGGAAGGTGATGTTCTTTCTTATTTTCTGTTTTGTATTGTCACAATCTGATGAATGTATTATGTTGTTTAACGATGTAATCGTAGAAAAGCAACAGTTTACCTAGATGGTATAGAGTGAGTGAAGAACTACAACTTACCCAAGAACTGTGTATTCTTCTCCTACTTTTTAACCTTATTTTTTTAAATTAGGAAAAGGAGGAAATTTAGACAAGGAGAAAGAGGAACATTGAAGAGTAAATCTCAAAAAAAAAAAAAAAAAAGAAAGAAAGAAAGAGATAATTGATTTTCCAGGTGCATACATTTAGGGGTTTGACCACAACACCTGTAGGAGGGAAAAAAGTATGTCTGTGTACATTCAAGACATTGCCTTAAACAGTACTAGGACCTTCAAATGTTAATCAGAATTTATCTTTTGCTATTAGTTTCTTTCTAAGATAGAGAAGTTGTTTTTTCCCACTTCCACTTTACCTCATGATGCACACCTCCCGGAAAGTAGAAAGGAAGGAAGGAAGGAAGGGAGAGCAGGAGAGAGAGTTTGCAATATTTTTCATGTACACTAGTGCAAAGGAGAAGGAACTTCGGAGCAGTCATTGCAGCTAGGCTGCAGGAAGCAGTTTTGAGGTCATGATCAGCTTCAGAAAATACCTGGTATGAAGAATGGACAAGCTGGTTTGGGACCATCAGAGTCTCACTAGGTTTTTGCCTTGATGCAGGAAACTTTCTGGCCAGACCTGGCTGTGTTATAGCCAAGGCAAGGACATGTGTGTACTCAGAGAGCAGATGCAAGAGAAGAGCATCTGTCAGCCTCTCAGGCGGGCTCCTCCCTGACCATTGAACAGTTCTGCCATCCTGGAGTAGACTTGCATTGTCTTCAACCACTACTGCAATTTAAACTGTCAGTACTGCAAACTAAATAGCTTGTTTCTGCCATTCGATTTTGCACTAGAATAGAACAACGGATACTGTGCATACAGATTGGGTGGTGACTAAGATTTAGGCTGCACTAGGCTCTTCAAACTATTTTATTATTGTTATATTATTACTATTATATTATGATATGATATGATATGATATTATATTACGTTATTAGTATACAGAGAAGAGTTTTGAAAGCCAGTTGTGAAGCCACAGGCTTGGATCTTAGGGTACATTGAAGAATGCTCTTCAAATGACTTGATTTACAACTTCCAGAGAAAACATTTTGGAGATTTCCAGCTTCTGGAAATGCTGAAAATACCAGTGAACAGCTTTGCTTACAGTATGTCACAACTTCATCTTCTCTCCAAACCAGAGATGTGGAGTCACAAAAGAGTAACAGTACAAGAAATAACATTGGTATGGTATTTAAAGCCTCATCTATATACAGTTAGCAGAAATAAGAATATATATATATTTAATAAGATGATATTCAAGCCCAGTAATCAGGGTCCAGTCTCCCACAGCTTTAGGAATGCCACAAGAGTGGTTAGAGTCCTATTACAGTATGATGTTAATCGAGAGCGTACCAGACCTTGGGAGTAAATAGGAGAAACGAGAACAACAGCAGCAAAAGAATCCCATGTTTAGCCTAAATAGTTGTTACATAGCCATAAAGTTCTGTAACACTGGAAGATATTATCCCACTTTCATGTTTCGATATCTAATTATAGATAGCTATTACTGACAAACACAATATTCATCAGAGACATTACTGTACCTTTGTTCACTTATTTTTTAACCAAGTAATTTACATCCCAAAATAATTATTTTGCAAAGCCCAATTTATGGTTCCATAAGTGCGTGAATGAAAAGCACTCATATCATGGTACAGGGCACACATCTATTTAAAGTGAGTTAGACTGGGGAAATCATGACCCATTTAGAGTAGAAGACTGTAGGAGTGACAAAATGACCACAGCCATTATGTTGGTTCTGCCTGTCCTGGAAGAGGCCAAGTCCAGCCGTTCAAGTACTATGTATGACCATAGGAATCGGTCTCTGCCTCCTCCGTTCTCCTTACCATGATGAGATGAATGCGACCTCAGCTCGCATTGCAGGAGGAGATGGGTGGAAGCACACAGAGCTCACCCAGTGGGGTCTACATACGGGTCTCCAGCAACATCACAGCAGGTATGGGAGAAGCGAAGGGCGTTGCTGTTGCAAGGAATAGATATGAGAGGGAAGGTTTCTGCCCTCCACAAGATCCTGTAGCCACGTTCAGCTCTTATAAGCCCTCTGAGCCTGCTGCTTGGGTTAGAAAGCCCTGTTTTTCCGGAGAGCAAATATTCTCTATATTATTTGCTGAGTCTGTGCTTATTTTTCCTTTCAATGTTGTCTTTTATATTTGTAATGACCAGTAAAGATATACAGCATAGCCATTTCAGTTTCCTGTTGGCTGGATCCCAAGAGAGTGAATATTGCTCAAAAAAGTTGAAAATTTAGGTTAAGTATCATTACCCATAACCTTGTTCTCTTTGGGTTTACTAGTTTGCAAAGTGATGACCATGTTTCAGAGCTATCATAAGCCAATAAATAATTGAGCCAAGCTCACTGAAACTGTCAAGATAAACAGAAAAAAGACTTAAATTATTGGAGTCATAAATCCTTAACAAGCGTATTAACTCAACTGTTTGCTTCAGGTATGTTAATAGTATTCTATGTGTTCCTAGAATTAGAATACCTTATGCCAGAAAACATCTGACTGAAAAGCAGTAATGGGTTTTGCAGCTTTTAAAACTATAGCACTTTTTTTAAATGCTGGCAATCCCTAATTTAATGGTTGCAATGTCACTAAAATTAATTACTGAGTAAACATCCCAAGAGACATTCACAGAAAAGCCACTACTTGCAATGTGAGTTTATTCACATATCTGAAATGGTACAGTAACTGAACCACAAATTGAGGTTACTCAACTCCAAATGGAGCAGAGTATCTGTTTTTACAAGTATTTTGAAAATTGTCAACTAATTTTGGCCTAGGTCTCCCTCTGACATTGTTACATGTCGCTTTAATTACTAAGTGGAAGCTTCATCTCCAAAATTGACTGTGCCATTTTATACCTGTAACATTTTTCTAGCAGAGGTCACCTAGGATTTGGATGAAGTCAGACAGTTGCAGACTTCCTACACAGGCTGTGAGATGACTAGATAAGAGCTAGTTCATAAACCAGAGTGTATGAGCAGAGTTTGCAAAAAGATCCAGGAAAACCTTTGCTCATCATTGTGTTACTCCTCGGTTAACAATGCGTCTATGCAAACAATTTAACTTGACTTGTTCAGGCAATCACCATTTCAAAACAATTCTGTAATGCTGATAACCTCCTATGCGAGTGCCAGGTAACCTAAAAGGGGCTTAAAAAAGTAATTTCAGGAATCAGGAGTAGCTTCCCACACAATTTCTCCCTTCTCAATATTCTGTTCACAGTTCACAGAACTCCTTCCAGGATCCCAGCAAATGTATAGCTGAGCCAGTTCGGACACAATTGCCCCTTGAAAAGTGGAATCGTTCTCATGAGCCTTGGATAGTTGACTAATTCCTGCTTACACTGCTTACCCTTTCTTTACAGTCTATTTATACTCCCACTTTTTTTAAGAGTCTTCTACTCCCTAGCACTCCCAAAGATAAATGCCCTGCAATATTCAGCACAATATACTTCTGATTTAACTTTCCCTTCCTTTATTTTCAAAATGAATAGTTTCATCTGCTTTTCACCCATGAGAAGATCTCTGCAGTCATTCCTCACTTCATTTTGTTCAGTTAAGGGGCTCAGAGATGTCAGGTTAAAACAAAAGGTGAATGGGGCCATTTGAAAAATTGTTTAAATGCTGCCTTCTTGTGTCCCACACTCTAAAGCGTCTCCCTATATTGTTTTGCAAAGATAATTATGTGAAAGAAGGTAGAAATAACATTTTAATAAACACACTAGGGTAAGATAACTTCAGCTCATTTCTATGGTTTACCAAATCTCCCATTCAATGCCTCTCTACCACTTGAGCTAAAACATAACAGAAAAAAATGATTTGCTAATTTGCACTGAGGGAATGATACGGTGATATCTCTATATAGAGATTTTTTGTTAACTCCTATTACATCTGCCATGTAAGGTGAGTGTGTCTGTTTCCATATTTTTCTCCAGACTCAAATAGATGTCAGAAGCATTTGTCAGAAACAAAATGACTAGATTATCACCAGGACCTTCCTTCCCATTGAGGACATATTTCTGTAGAACTATTGTCAGACTTCCATTACTATATTTCTTACTACACTGGGAGTCCGAAAGCAAGAACACATTAGTCTGATGAGCTTGGGTATAGTTTCCTGAATCAATACTACTTCTTCAGTGGAGACATAGCAGCAGACAATTGCATAATGAAGCTGTCTGTCTTTATTTACACAATGTATTTCTGTATTCAGCAGGCCAGAAAGAATAGTTCTGTGTAGCAGCTGTCATTGTGTTTTTTGCTTATCTCTGTCCTGGCTGCCAATGTTATAATTCACCAGCTGACACCCGCCTTGGCAGAGACCGAACGCGACGACTCGGTGCCAGAGCGACAACAGTGCTCTGAACTACGACACGATTCATCCACGTCCCAGTCAGCAACAGGACACTCTTTTGGGGTTTTCACTTATTTTTTTTATAGGCTCTGCGGCCATAGGACCACAGCGAAAGCGAGCTCTGGGAAACAGCTATGGGTCTGTGAGATGCCACGGCAGGGGCTGCGGGAAGGCAGGCAGGGTGGGTGGTGAAGGGTGATGGCGAGGGGTCGGATGCCCAGAAGGAGACACTCTGGATGCTTTGGTTTTGAGGAATCGGGAGGGTATGAGATCAGGCTGGAAAAGCATCATTCAAGTCACTCTTTCACAAGACTTGAGGTGCAATGTTTGCTATTTCTGACCCTGCCTTTGCTCAGAGGAGCAGAAGCTCTTTGACTCTAGTGGGAGTGCTGGCTGCATCAGGAGTGAAGCAGGGAAAAAGGCACCAAGTAAAGATTCATGCACACTTTTAAAAATGAAACATGTTTTTTTCTTCTTTTTGCATTAACATTTCCATGAACATTCTTCCTTAAAATTCTAGTTTTGTTCTTTGAATATTCATAGAAAGTAAAAATAGATGATAACATCCTGATGAAGGAAATACTTTTTTGCCCTTGTTTTGGATGTTTTATGCCAAAATCTCTTTCTGTATCTGTTCCCCAGAGGATATAAAGCTACAACAACTGTCAATTGTATATTCATAGACTTGCCTGAGTGAGAAAGTTGCAGTTCAACTGGTATATAACCCACATGGACTGTTATTTCAGTTTAAGAACCACGTTTGTTAATCAACTGAAGTCAATCTGAAATATAAAAGCTTGAAACTGAAACTGCAGCTCCAGACAAGTCTGTGATTCACAATTTAAGATAAGATTTTCTCTTCTGTGAAACACCCTAGTTTACTGGGGCAATCTGAAATAGTTCATGCTTTCATTGCTAGGAATTCTGTATCGAATCATCATAGTGACCAAAGTAACTGTGACTCTTTTCTTCTGACCATTCTAAGTCCTATTTGTGAAGCAGGAGCAGGAAAAGAGAGGAGAGAGAGAAAAAGAGAAAAAAGAAGGAAAAGGAGAAGAAAAAGGAGAAGGAGAAAGGCAAAGACAAGTGGGAGGGGAAGGAGAAAGGGAAAGGGAAAAAGAAAAAATGGAAAAAAAGGAAAATGAAAAAGAAAAGGAAAAGCAAAAAAGAAAAGAAGAAAAGAAGGAAAAGGAAAAAAGAGAACAGTAGACAATAAGAAATGAAAGAAAAGAAAGGAAGAGGAAAGAGGGAAGAGAGAAAGTGGGCAGGGAAAGGAAGGGAAGGGAAAGGAACAGAAAGGAAACGAGCGAGTTAACTAAATCCGAGTGAGCAGGAGAGAGTCGGCAGAGTAGCCCAAATCGTAGAGGCACTTCTTGTGCAAGGACATGCCTGATCACAAGGAATTGTGCTGGGAATGTGTTGAGAGATGAGGGAAGTGAACGGAGGAGGATGTGATCACCCTGGAAGGCCTCCATTCTGCTGCATCCTGATGGGCTGACACTGCCAAGTGCAGAGCAGCACCCAGGTACCCAAGGGAGTACATCACTTGTAAACGAAAAGATCAGAAATGTCAAAGGGACTTCAGGTACCAGAATGAATCTAAATCTCTGAAGTGAGCTGTGGCTGATAGGTGGTCAGCAATTTTTTGTAATTTACTAAAGATTAAACATCAAATTCTCTGGAACTGGCACTGATTATTTAAATGCTCCAAGCCACATTCAGTCTCACTGCTCCTTTCTGAGTTGAACTGTTCAGCCTGGACACCAAGGCTGAATGAAACCAAAACTGTTCTGTCACCTGGTAGCAGCATGAGGATCTATGAGAACACTGCATAAAGGCTTTAGTTGGTTGAGGCAAACCAATTATATACCTAAATGTGGAGTATGTCCTGGTCTCCCTGCATACCTCAGGATGGGAATTACTGTAGGCTTTTGGTATTGACTGCTCTTGTCCAAAACAACTTCTGACATTTCATTTAAGTGGAAAAGGTGGGTTACAGTTCCTAATCCTTTTGAGAACTCCTGTTCTCACAGTCTGAGGTAAGGTGATGTTGCTGGTATGCTGATATATGCAACACAGTTTCCACCAAGACCTGTGACCTTATGAGAGGAACAATTTTATGAGACAGGACATCTGCAGTGAAAAACAGAACAAAGAGAAAAATATAAGCCTTGGAACATAATGAATTGAATGACAAAGTGACTGCACTGAAAATTATTGCATAGTCTTGTTTGTCATTTTAATAGTCCTGTGTTAACGATAGTCCAAAGGACTTAATAATGGAAGAACAAGCTGGAGAAAAGCAATACAAGAATCATGTAATTGCACCAGTTGCCAACATATGATCAAGATTGCTCTTTTAATAATGAATTAATGACTTAAAAATTAAAAGAACCCACAGCTTTTATTTTCAGCATTAGCGGATTTTAATGTCAATTTCACTACAGTCTAGATATAATTAAACTGCACTTGCACATGTATTAAATGCTTTTGCTACTGAATCCCACTCATACAATCAAGTTGAACTGAACTAAAAAAACTGGAAGATTCTTTTACTTCTCCATTTTGATGATGCTTCCTAGTAGCAACAGCAAATAAAACAGTCTAATCCCAGAAGAGAGACCTGGAAACCATCAAAAGAACACAGAGGGGAAAAAATAACAGTGGAACAGGAACACTTGAAATAGAGGGTTTCCCTGGCACACACAGCTTCCCAGTGACTCCCAACATTGTTCACTCTCCCCAAGGCACAGAGCCCAACGTCTGTGGCAGACTTTTGTAGAAATGCTGACTCCCACCATGCCAAGCAAAAAGAAAGAGGAAGAGAGAGAGAAAAAAGACTGTGCTGCCAGTTTCTGCATTATAGGCCAACTTGGAAACTTTAAGTATTGAAATGAAATATTCAAGGACATATGGAAAGGCTTGGGAAAATGGAAATGAAGATGAGAGGAAAGAGTCATGAAGAATTAATCATTCTGGCAACTTATATCTCATATAATTTTTATTGTTGCCAACCGAAAATGACCAGTTAGTAACTCAAATGGAGGATGAGGAATGGAAAGTGCAAAGAAAGGAAAAACCTAAAATGGCACCATTGGAATGAATGCAAATATGTGGTTTAAAAGTTGGTTTGAGGAATCAAAAGACTCAATATAGGATGGTCTCTGTGTGAAGAAAAGGGTACATCCACTCTGGAACTGAGCAATGATAAATCTTGCAGGAAGTAAAAGTGAAACAAGTTCAGATGTCAGACTCTTTCTTTCTTCCGTTCCTATTACTAAGGTAAGAGGAAATAGCTAATAATTAACATGCAAGAGCCATGGCTTACTGTGCCCAGGGAACTGTACAAAGTTGAGGCATGTACATGGGGGGAGATGGCATAACAGAATGCAAAACAAAAAACACAATGAAAAGCAAAAGACATAGTAAAAGAGTTCAGCGAATAAACCTCTAACTCTATCAGAATTTCTTTAAACTCGTAAGAACAGACTTTGGGACTAAGCAGAGACCTGAGCAAGGGCTGATATATGAGTTACACAACACCAGATCCAGAGACATCGTGACTCAGTGACACCACGAAGTCATACTTCAGCCCAGCTGAACAAAACCTTGCTTGTGTGAGTACTAATTGACTGCTAGCCTATAATAACAGAAAAATTTCTTTTTCACTCTGCAGTCATCCAGTTGTTCAGTGAAGCAACTGCATTATCAGGCAACTGAATTGAATAAAATCAAAGTATCAACCATTTCCTTTTGACCTGCTCTGAAGAGTAAGTGTACAGGCGATTAACCATCCTTGTGTTCAGGAGTAAAAGCTGAATAACCTCAACGTGTATTTTCTGTCATGTATCTTTGCATTAAACCAGTGAAAAAATTGCCTATAAAGATTAATTTTTACTTGTTGAATAACGAGTTCAAATCATTCACTATCCAAAGATTATCTGCAGCTACACTCCTAGATCTGGTGAGACAAAAAAAATTCATATGTACTTTTTCTCGTATATTATGGTGTGTCTGATGAGTTCTCAGAGATATGATTACGGAAATGCCCTTAATGTTAGTTTAACTTCTCTCCTCACGGGCTGTAATTTCATAACCCCATACTGCTATTGATGATAGGGACTAAATTGCTTCCTGGAATTTAGCGAGAGAGGTTATACCAAGAGAAATAGGCCAGATTCTCAGCAGATGTAAAACAGTGCCATGTGCCTAATTCAGTTAAGTATCCGGCTCAGAGAATGTAAAAGCAGCACAACCGCTGACACCAGTGGTGAAGTCTGAGGCTTGGGTTCAGATGTCCATCTGTATTTGGGTGATCCATTGACCAACATGGTTACATGATTTCCCCAGGCAAGGTGTCGAGGCAATCGGGCAACACAGCTTACTGCCTTAAACTCTAGATCACTGACCAACTGCCCAGTTACAGCTGGCTTGGTTGAGTGTGATCTTTGACTTGAGTGCAGAATGAAGTTTCATTTTGAGCATGAAGAGCTGTAGCAAGATGTCTAACAGTTCTTTTCCCATATCTTGTAGATGAGCCAAAAATATACCGTTCCCTGTGGATGTGGTTGCTATGCTATTGTATTCTGTTCAACTCCATCCTGTTCCATGTTCATTACCTTAATACTTGAATGCATCCAGCTGCTCTATATGACAGCCATAACTGTAGTTTCTTTTGTCTTCCCAAGGGAAGTAAGACAGATAAGGGGTTATTTTGGTTTTGGGATGTGAGTTTATACCAAACAGAGAGGATAAAGGGAGAAGGCGGCTATTAAAAGTAGTTTTTAAGAGCCCTGTTTTCCCCAGGGAGTAAACTCTGATCTCTGACAAAACTTCTTTCTCTTGTAAAGGCCTATTTCACCATCACTTTTGCCCTTCCAAGACGGTGAAACTCTACATCTTATAATTTTGGTTAATTTTGATATACCTTAGACCTCTTGAATGCTTAAAAGATAGTGATGTGCACTTTGAACTTGATTCAGCACCTTCTTTGAAGCCAGTATAAACAATAGAGGATGCAACTGATACTGCTCCTGATTCTTGAGAGATGCACGCTGTGTTCCGTACTACTTAGCATTTCTTCGTTCCCAGATCTGCTTTGCTTTTGCTAAGATGAGAAATGATAAAGACAGCTGGAAATGAGGTCATCCTTTATCATGCTGCAGATGATACAAATTATTAGTTGCATGTGAATCTTCAGCATAAACAAAGAGTTTTGCTAAGCATAAAAAGCACTTCAAAATACACAAGAGCATGTGTTTTTCACCAAGTGGGGCTATAATGTGTCTACCTGCTCCTTCTGCAGGACTCCACATACTCCCTACCCCTCTGAAGACCTGTGAGGAGGCAGAATGTGACCATTGAGAGCAAGTGTCTGGAATCCAGCTTCCTTCACCTGCTCACTGTGTCCCTCTGAATCCCACTCCTACAGCGGGACTGGCTGCCATTTGTCCTGTGCCAGTGTCAAAGATGATAAAAATAGCAAATACAGTTTAATTACTCTCTACAGGCTCCGCAGGGCTGCCATGAAGTCAGTCTATGAACAGTGTGTGTTCCCTGCACCATCCTGGGAACATAGTATTCACCCTGTTATGTGAGAAATCGTTAGAGATAAATAAGGTTTAAAGATTTACAGGCAAAGAGAGGATGTCTGTCATCAACCCAGCTCTAGAAAGCATTCAGAAGCTCTCAAAGAAAGAGTTTCTTGCAAGACCCTCCTTCTAAGCCTTCTACAGAAACCTTCCACAATTCAAAGACAGCAAGCATGCAAACAAAAAAATCCAGAAATTTAGTTAATGTTACTTAATGCTTGGCTAGCATTTTGCTCTTCTTTCTTCCACCTCTTAATGTGTTAAATGTTTTCTTCTAGCTGACTCTGAAGTATTCGCAAGTAGAAATCTTTGCTAAATCAGATGGGTTTAAAAAAATAAACTAGAAGTTCTTGATAAATTTCAGCTAGCTTAGACCATAGTATTTGTTGTTTTACTGAAATATTTGAACCATAAATTAAAGCTCAAAAGTTGGGGCATCTGCAAAAACAAACTGAATATTTTTTTTTAGCTTTTCTTCTGAATCATTCTTTGATTAGCTTCCCAGTGAAGAACCTCACTGGGAGTATAAGAAGGTATCTTTCCACCGAGCACTTTATGTTTGGTAATTTACTACCAGCTGTTCATGTTAAGAATTACAAAGATTCACGGGGATCTAGGAGTGTGTGGTAGGTAATAAATCTGACAAAGATTATCGAGGTTTGTGTATTTTAACATACTGTGATGTGACCTTAATCTCTCTAAGTCTAAAGAAAAAGAAATTCTGTCTCTTTATGAAAGATCCGTTATGTATATGAAGATAATACTGTTTATGGTTTAATTCTGATGTTGAACCTTATTTTTGCTGATGGATTCTTGATGTGTACTGCAGAAGGTCAAACAGGAGATGTCTTTGTATTGTGCAATCAGACAAAATCAGATATTTTCAATGTGATGGAACTACTTCACAGCATCTTGAGATTCTTTTTTAAGCTGGAATTTAAAAATTATAACTAGTACATGTAAAGGCAAAGTATAATATGCAAAATTACCAACATTTGCCACAAGCCAAAAGATTAGTGTGTGTTTGCATTATTGTCAAGGATATTCAGACATGCGTTATTTTGTTTTTCCTGATCCTAGGCTTAGTACAGGAGTGGAAGCTTTACTGCCTTCATGTTTTACAAAACAAGAGTGATGCTAAATCTTACAACCCTGCATAACATTAAAGAACAATGAAAAAACTTCAGGAGGTGAAAAAGAGATGAGACAATTTCTTTATGGCCTTATGTAGTGTCTTTAAAAGTTTAAAGGCAAGTTTGTCCAAATTTAACCTTTAGAATATGGCTTCTTGTTCTTTCATCTTCTCTGTAAATGCTGGCTGTATCATATGGTTTTTGTCATGGCAGTTAATCTGCAGAAGAACAGTTAGAAATTCCCATTATCTGTACTAGAAATACATTGTTCTGTTATTGCATATTATTAGATACTGATTTTTCTCTTCACATGAGCTAGCTCTTTTCTAAGTGAACGGTCAGATCCAGTCTGTGACATATTACATGACAGGAACACCAAAGAAATCCACACTAGACAAGACAAAATGGCTGCATCGATACTTTTTTTTCCTCTCTCTGTGGAGGAAATAAAAAATGTAACTTGCATCTCTGCATTTCCTTTTTTTCCCTCTCTTTCTTTACATCTTCCG
>NW_009619287.1:26283-37010 GCF_000690535.1 Cariama cristata | reverse complement strand
GATCTTAATCATCACTTTCATCTTTAAGCACTTGCAAATGTTCATTTATTTTGCTAGATTTTTTTGTGCAGTATTGTATATTATTGTACAGATTATTGGAAATATAATAAATATTTATTTAAAAATCACTCCTACCTCTATTAATTTATTAATAATGTATATCTAATATAGCCTGTCCTTGAAATCTACTGAATTTGTTACAGCATGTCCTTAATTAAACTATAAAATTCAAATGCAAAGAGATATTTCTCTTTTATTTATGAGGTGATTGGGGAAAAAAAACACACTTCTCATCAAGGTGTGAAAAAATTTCTTATTTCTGCCATAGCTTGTCTTTTGCTGGTACTCAGCCACTGTCGTTACACAAACACTTTAACAGTTTGATATCAGATTACCACTTTATTTTTCCATGTAATATTTCAGTCATGAACTGCATTGATTTCATGGAGAAAGAGTTTCTGCTTAAAATTCACAATTGCAATATGACAAAATCTTCAATTTCAGTTACGGATCTCATTAGACAAATGGTTCTCAGATCCAGGTCTACATGCTTCTAAAGATTGAGTTCAACTATCTTGTTACTTTTCTTTTTTTCCGACAGGTTTCCCCATTGCTCAAACACCTCCAGTTACTTACCGCTGATTACCGCTAAGGACAGGTTCTTGGTCAAAATTGACTGTATTGAGCTCTGTTGTTGAGGTAGGATTATTCAGATCAAAACACCTGCTCTCCACTTCATCAAGTAGTGTGAAGTTATAAGGAAGACAATGTCATAAAGAAAGATAGACCTTAGCAAAAAAGACTCATAATTGACCCTTATTCTGGCTGAATTATGTAAACCAATCTTAACATCTTAGCATACAACTTCCACCTAGAAATTGGTAGGTAGGTGAGAACTTACTGTTCTTCAAGTGAATTCCTCAGGTGAATACTTTGACAAAAATGACCTCTATAGGTTAATCAAGTATTATTTGTTCTGAACTATCCCCAAAGGATGGATACAATAATGATAAAAGAGAAATATTCTCACATCACAGTTTCGACCCCACAAAACTCTACCCTTGAAGCAGAAGTTTTAGGTGAACATGCCTGTTGGTATTCCATGTCTGACTGTGCATCTTTGTAGTCTGTATTTTTTATTCCTGAAATTCACAAGACTACTATACCCTTTATCACTAAATATTTCTTGTGTTGTACATTTGATTGAGTTTTTTCTGTTGAACTCTCAGTGAACACCTTCACTGAAGCTGCCTAAAGCCGAGCAGAATTCAGAACTGAGTGCAACTTTGCAGTGCAGATCTTCTGCCTAATAGCATGGCAATTGAAAGCGAAAACTATTCCACTGTGTGTAAGTAACTAAATGTTCGTTTGGAGAGAGAAATAGTGTGACTGCGTTTGTTGGAAGCATAGGAACATAACAAAACCCCAGCTAATTTATGTCAGTTGAATGTAAAGTGAAAGAGAGATCATCTCAGGAGAGATTTGAAGAAGACCCAGCGGAATAGCCAATGTCCAGAGTCAAAGGACTTAGGTGATGCTCTGCTCCGTATGGAAATACAGACAATCAAATGGACACAGTCCTCAAGTGAGTTTCAGAGTCCTGAATCAGATGTGTATACTTTCTGTTACTGAACGAAAGAGAATGAGGGATTTACTAGCATTCAGTATAGTCAGCACACAGGGAAGCTTAAGCCAACCATGCAAAAGATTGGGGAACAAGTTTTTCAGGCATCTGTCTCAGGACTACTCTGACATACTGCTATGAAATGGAAATTTAGAATTTGAGTAATTTTCTTATTTCAAGACTCTACAGGGTATTATTTCCTACTAAAATGGCAATAGCCATCTTCTTCATAACAGCAGTGAAAGTCTTTTTCCAGCGAGTGGGAGACCACATTTCCACAACTCCTGTGTCCACCAAAAGAATAAAAGGAGTCTTCAGTGTCCCCATCTTGAAGCTGGGCTTTACGTGTCTCCAGGGAATTAAGAACTGTTTATTGTAGATCTTTAAGAACAGTAAACTTCAGTTAATTTGTATAGCTTTCCAGATCATTTTACAGTTTGTGAAAATTGTGGTGAGATTGTTTCTATTGAGGAATGATAAGCCACTCTGCACTTGCTTAGTCTGTAAGGAAACGTGTCAGTTCAGTGACGTGTAGACTTCTACGTAACGCTGAGCATCTAACGGTGCTGCAACAGCTGTTAATCTTAGTGCCCTAGCTGCTTCTTCAGTGAAGTAAAAAAAGCATTAGGGAACAGACAAAAGTGATACAATTCAAGATCTCTATAAAATAATTGTTCTTCACTGACTGGCAGCCAATATTTCTACACTGTTCATTGGTAGGAAGTGTTTTTTTGATGTATAACACTTCTCTCACACTAGCTTCAGCATCAGAGGTGTCAGCAGCTTGCCCCTCTAATTCATGCTTGCGTGAGTACCCAGAAGAAATTGCAGAGATCCTCTTGGAGAGGCTGCAGCCAGTTGTGGACCTGTTTCATAACAACTGACATTTGTAACAGATATCCATTACAGACCAGGAGCTTAATCTTGATATTTCACGACCTCTTGTAAATCAGAACGAATGTTGTTGTGACATTCGGTGCAGCTAGCTACTGTGTTATTGCTGTGTTTTTACTTAACGTTTGTTTTCCAGTAGTCCTAGAGGTACTGTGCAGATCTGAGTTCCACTAAACTAAACATTCTGCAAACAGAATTATGGTCCCTACTGAAACACGATGTAGTTTAAGCACTTGTCTCCCAAGGGACACTGGAAAGCTAAAATGAGTTAACTCAATGTGCGAAATTAAACTCAATTTGTTAAAATATATCAAAGCCTGCAGGTTCCCCCTTAGGAGTAATGTGCTTCTGCTCACTACCATTTAAATCCTGGAGGAGTTAGTTACAACTTTCTTGTGTCTTCCTTTTGCAAATTTCAGCATCCAGCCAAGCGCAGGTGAATGCATTCAGCCAGAATCCCACCGAAAGGAAGAGCAAGTCACCGCCTGTTCGGGTCATGAGGCTGGAAATCTGGACTTGGAAAGATACGCAGGAAGACTAGGAGAAGAGGAAAATAATTAAAAAAAGAACCTTCTACCTTTAGTATGTTGACCCTCCAGCTTATTTTCTGGATGTGATCTTGGTATGGGCATAACATCTTCTTTAGGATAATCAGGTATGGATTGACTGAAGGAGTCAAGGTATGTGGGAGCCCTGTAGTAGCATCCCCCAGCACAGCAACCTGCTCAGAGCCCCAGCAGCGCTGAGTGCAGCTCCTGGTCTCCCATGGGTCGCAGCCGAACACCCACGGAGCATCGCCAGATCACACGCACAGTCCCAGTACCATTCGAATGAGCCAGCCTTGTACAAAGTGCACCCCATATGCAGATGGTTAAGGCTATTCTGGCTCACTACGCAGTTCACATAAAACAAGACGAGTGCATCCCAGTGGTATTAGACTCACAGATTGTGAGCTGCACAGTCTCTCTTTCTTCCCACATATCCTGAATGAAGCACGGGAACCCTAAGTACATTTAATGTGAATGTGGTCACCTCCCGGCATAGATGAGTCTCTCATTGGGTGTGTTGTGTCTATTCCTACTAAATTTCATTGTAAAAAGATTGTCCTTGTTCTGAGCTATCAAAACAGTCCTCAAAAAGTGCCTTAATATTCTTACGGAGTCCTCTACATTTTCAAATATTCGGCTGTTCACACAGGCGATAGCAGGACTACCAGCTGTCTAGATTTGTACGACATTTTGTGAGTACAGTTGCCATGGGTGTGATAGATGTTTGGAAAGGTAATGGTAGTCAGGTAAGCAAGGTGCTTGAAAATGTTGGTTTTATGAGAAACTATGATAAGCATGCCTTAAAATCTACTCCAGAATAACATAAAATAGGAAGGCATTAGCAGATATGATATAATGAAGAGAAACAGAACCTAATGCAGGACTCAGAATTCAGTGAGAGTCTTTTGGCTCATTTCAGTGGGATTTGGAACAATCCCAAAATACACATCAGCACAGATAATTATGCCTATATTTATTTCTTCTGAAAAGATAAAAAAGAGAAACAAAAAAAGAGGGCTGATAGGAGAAGTCAAAGCCACGGCAAATCTCACACAGACACTAGAGCCATATTCGGAGTGAGTCTTATCACTAAGGTTCTGTGTAACACTACATGAAGACGTCTCCTGGTATTTGTTGGGTCTGGGGGGGGTACGTTGGTTTGCATACGTACTGCAGTCTTTTCTGCAAGAGCCAAAGTGTATCCTGTCTACAATCTATGAACTTTTCCCGGCTTCACGACTTTTCATACCTCGCTTCGTAGAAGATAAAGACAGTAATACCTTTTTTTTTTTTTTTTAAATGTATTGTCCATATTATGCTGGAGTTGATATTAAATCACAAGGTTGCCTTACGGCCTAAAAACCTAGTCAAATGTATTAAAAATAAAAAGATAGCAGTGACATATTTACTCAGTCAGATATTACTGAGTTAAGTACTGCTCTGGACTGAGATCACTCTGCCTGGATAACCTGAGTATACCAGGCCTAGGCATGATTTTTTAGGACTCGTAAAGTTTAGCACATGGTCAAAGAGACAGAATACATATGTATGTGCATAGGATATGTACGCATTTACACATCTACAAAGGTTTATTCACATCTGACTGATAGCCATAATACAAGTTCCTCTCAAGGCGGTGTATTTTGTGTTTCATAAGCCACCTTTCTCACCCCATGGCTTTCTCTGCAGTTCCAAATTACAAAAGGGAAATACTGATGCAGATTTCTGAACTGGTCAAATATTAAAAGTACTTTTACATCAACTTCAGCACTCTGTAATATTACATCTTATATTACATGCACTGTGGAAATCTAATTTCAAAATAAAGATCAACACTTTACAACGGGTAGTGGATAATTATGGGAAAGCATACGTGCATTGTGGTATAATGAGCCTGCCAAAGCAAAGTGGAAAAATCATAGTCCATCCTAACAGAAAAATGTTAGGTTTTCCACCAAATCCACAATCTTGTATCCAAACAGAAAACAGCTTCAACTCAACATACTTTAAAACCTCTTTGAGTGTGATGAACTCATAGGTTAAAGGAAAAAGTGTTAAATTAAAAAAGAAAAAGATGTACTTTGTAGAAAGAGACAAAATGTTTCTCTTCTGTAACTAGAGAGTAACAGAGGAGTAGGACCAGACCCATGGAAATTATTAAACATTAAACAAAGGGTGTCACATGACTAGTGCACTGCTTATGGCTTATATAGTGAACACTATGGTACAATAAGAATGCAAACCTTTTTTGTAAAATCAGAAGTGCATTGTCATACACATGAATACAGCTTTCTGTGCGATGTAACTTTTTCATATGTTTAGAGAAATTGAACAGTTCGTTAAAATATCACTCATGAGAGTGACTGTTAGCCCACAGTTGTACCACCCAGGAAAATAATTTAGTTCATATTTACCAACACAGCAAAACTGTTAAGGGCTTTGCAGTGCGAGAAGAAAGGCAGTGGCAGCCAACTTCCCTTGTCTTTCAACTTTCAGGGGGCTGAAGTGAATAGTCCATGTATCACTGAGGTTGCATCCATAAACTGCGTGCTTGCATGGTCAGAGTCGTACACTGTCAGAGATCAGATAGATTTAAAATTGACAGCATGATTTGAATATGTATATGCTTAGTGCATTAAGAAGACAAGAAAGTAAATCAGGGCTCAGGTTTTAAATGAAAATTTTGAAATATCTGGTAAAATTCTGTGGAAAAAATGCTAAAACTTTGTAGGTTTTTAAAATGGTTTTGATTCTCCGTGGTTTCACATCACGCGTGTCTTTCCATTTCAGCCTAAGTTGATCTTCCCAGTGCAGATAAAGACAATCAAAATGTCCACGCATTGTCTAGTCAAGGATTAAAACTACTCTGAATCAATTTCCCTTTGAGATCGTTCAGCCTTACGGTTTCCAGTCTGAATGCTAGAAAACTTGTGCTTCAACTCAGATGAGCTGATGTGTCGTGAACGCTGCTGAACAGCCTTTCAGAGCACAAGGGAAGTGTTATCCAGAGCTGTGGGGCTTTTCTCACTTTCCTCATATTCCATCATTGGACTCATTCTAAGGACTAGCTGTTGATTGATGTACACAGATATCTTCCTCTGCTCCATGTTTTAACTTGTATTGTTCCAAGCTGGGATAATCATCCATTATGTCCTTTAAAATTTGGTTTCCACCTCATGCTACAACAAAAGTGAAACAAAAAGAGAGAGTTTTCTGGCTTCTTTCTCTTCCATGGACTTGAAAAAGTGACACTTAAAAGGTAGAATGGTATACGTCACACACAAATCAACAAAAGTTTCCCACTTTTAGTCATTTCACTTCTTCAGACTCTGTATCACTCCAATAGGGTGCGTTTGCACCTCAGGCTTCCATTTATATAATGAACCTTTCTAACTTACCTTATTTTCCTTTGCAGCTGGTGCCTGTGCCTATGTCACCCTTAAAAATATGCATCTTATCAGTGATTTAAACATCAGACTTCTAACTGGTTTGTCATTTTTTGGGAAAACAGTTGCTACTTAGCCACCATTGCAGACTTCATGACATGATAGGCTTTCTTTTTTTTTTTCATCCTCTTGTAGCAGCAATAATCACAGTACCCTTAAGAATTCCTACTGAAATTGTATCTTTTTTAGAAGACAAAATCAGGCATATAGACCTAGTAGACAGCAAAGCATCCTTTGTCTTTGTTTTGCTAGTTCATTAACATCAAATGGGAATTGTCTCTTTCTAAATGGTAACGGTTGAAGTTTGTTACAGTTTCTTTAAGCACAGCCAAGATGTTTATGGTATTTTTACAATTTTTTAGTAAATTTGTCTTGGCTAAGAGTGTTTTGTATTTAAAAACTCTTTAAAAGCTGCAAAGTTTCATTATTTAACACTTTTTTCATGTTACGTACAGCTACTAGGAAAAATTTTCCATGTTGTAAGCAGGGATTTGGCCACGTGGTTCTCATTATCTTCAATGAGATTCAGATGTCTAACTCACCGCCTTGACTTTGAATATTTATATATACATGTACACATACTGCCATGTTTCACTGGAGCTGTTACTCTCTGAAGAACAAGAATGCTTATTTGTACCTGGAAATCTGCTAGCACTTGCTGAATTTTTCTGAAGAGCATTTCAGGCAAATTTTGATCCACCACTGGACTTCACTGGAGTGAGTGCTACTCACTCTTCACAAATACTTCTCTAAGGAAGTTCATTTTGAGCATTTGGGGGACAAATGTCCATTTCTCAAGCAAATAACTTGCTGAAATAATAGTCATTCACATGTGTTAATAGTTACAGTCTTTTCAGAGATATACAAACACCTCTATGTGAGCTAGAAGATTTGTCAAGCATCACTAAGAAAGAATGGTGGATTTTCACACAAAGTCACTGTCAAAGAACTTATGGAGAAGTTTCTCTGTTGTTTGTGGAATTATGTGGCACAACAATTATGAACATGCAGACTAATTCTGCATTCTTGTGTTATTTGCAGCATAACAAGTTCCACTCCTAACTAGTTCTTGCTCACCTTACTGTAGGCCGGTAGAGGATCCACTTAAGAGCTCCTTAGGGTGCTCTTCTGCTACAGTTCAAAGGAATCAGGCTCGGCCTGGAACAGAAAACCTCAGGCAAAGTTCATGGTCATGGTCATAGCTGTTACTACACCCAACTCTCGGCACCACCAAAGGTTGCAGTCTCTCCTAGTAAGGAAGCCAAAAAAAACTATGTTCTTCTATTTCAACTGCTCCATTTCACAGACTGGTGCCTTAGCTGTGTTTGCTGCTGAATGATTCACATGCTGCCTTCTGCTGACTCTGTCAAGAAAGCTGTGACTGACAGGTGAAGTGTAAAACATCTGCTGGGAGATCATAGTTTTAAACCTTTACTACATTTGCTCAATGGACCTTAGTCAGAGCTCTTCATTAAAGGGACTTTGTACTATTCAATGGTTGTCAAGGTGATTCAAGAGTAAAACCACTAAATTTTATCACCATTTGTAGTCAATAAAAAATGACCTCTCAAATGTACATAGCTGGAGGTGGGCTCCGGAATCTACCTTGACTCATTTAACGAAAATGCACCTGTGTTTTTCGAGTTGCTTATGTTTCACAAATTCCAGTGAGATCAATATGAGTCATAAATGCTTGGGACATGTAAATATCACGAAACTTTTATGTAGATGTTGTAGGATCCTAAAGCAACCAGAGTGGAACTACATCCTCCCTGTTTTTCTTTTGAAATGATTGTGCACATGACACTGAGGCTGTTTGATCTCTAAAAATCAGCTTGCTTAAATTAAAAAAAAACAAAACCAAAACAAAAAAATCCCAAACAGCCCCCACCCCACCCCGAAACTTAACCAGAGCAAGTTTCTCTTCAAATACAGAAAAATCAGTGCTTCAGACATACATAGTAGATGAAAGTCTTGAAGAGAAGTCTGTCTCTTACTTTGTAATAATATCTTTGTAAGATAGGTCCTTTCCTTTCCTCCTGCTTTCCAGGGACTTTGAGCAACCTGCTCTGGTGGGAGGTGTCCCTGTCCACAGCAGGGGGGTTGGAACTGGGTGGTCTTTAAGGTCCTTTCTATTCTATGATTGTGAGTAAGGCTTAGCTATGAGCCTGTTCCTTGTTGCAGCTGCCTTATTTCTACCCCTGCCTACCTCTTGAGGCAATGCTGAAGTTTCTCCAGGCCAAGACTAAGCAGCTCTCAGAGCACCCTCCAAGATGCTCCTTCCGACCCCGCCAGCAGCAGCCAGCTCAAGGCGCATGAGGAGTTTTCCTCTCCACTGCCCACTTTCACGCCCCGACAGCAGTATATCCCATATGCACCATTTACACAACAAACCGAAAACAAACACATGAAAAAGTTTTACCCTCTACTATAAGGTGCCTAAATATTTATTCAGGAACCAAACATCCAAAAAAGAACCAGCTTTAAACGTTAAAAACCCAAACAAATTCACAAAAAAGCATGTGCTTGTAACTGCTCTGGTTCGAGTAGTGACCTGACATGACACTTCAACGCTGTAAGTGATGTCTTCTGTCCCTGGTGTGTCTTCACCGACACCATGTGAAGTAGCATGCTCACACGGCACGCTGGGTAGTGATGAATTAAATTTTTTTGCACAAGGCGTGTAGAAGTCAATGTCCTCCCTTCCCCCTCAGGTGCAACCAAGTCCCCTTCCTGTTTATTTGAGGAATTTGCCTTCACTGGCTCAATTTCTCTCCCTCCTCCTTTCAAATGTACAACCTACCATGTGCAGCGATAACATAATCCAGACATGGTATTTGGTTTTCATTTGGTTTTTTTCATCCAGTGAGCCCTGTTTTCTGCAGCAGAACCATCTCTGGCCACATCAATTACACAATCTTGTATCAATTACACAAATATTTAGATTATTTGCCACACTGGCTCAATACTAAGTGAGAAAGGGAAACATTCTCCCTATAATACTGACAGCAGACACCACATGCTTGAGAATGCCCCCCATTTTTTTAAAGGCATTTAACTTCACACAAGCTCAAACATCTATGATGGAAAAGGTTTATTTGTTCCTTCCCTGTCCGGTGCAAGACCTTTCGTTTACCACAAAGACACCAGTGTTGCAGACAGTTTAGTTTTAAATGTTCCAGAGGGAATCTCCCTGAAATCTATTATTATTATTATTACTTTATCACATTTTCCTGTGGAGTGTGCTAGGCTTGATCCATATACACAAGATCACAGTCTTTACACCTGAAGACACTATTTAACCACCAACGGTTGTTTCTGCCAACAATTTTTCCCTCCTGTTCTGACTTACTTTCCCTGTCTTCATATCTTTCCTTGGATCCCAGTTCTAACCCTCTTGATTAATCAGCATCACGCATCTCGTTTTTGGATATTGATGCACTCTCAGTACTTGCAGTACGTCATCATGCCTGTTCCCTTCAGAACAATGACGCTGTCTGGGATATTGACTCAATAAAGTAAGTTTATGGGAGTCTCTCAGGTTTTTCTGCTGCAAGGTACTATACAGAGAAATGTGTGGACTGATTTTTTAGTACAGTGGACAGACAGCGAAAGCAAAGACGACAACTAAAAAGGCTAATTTTGAAATATGGGTTTACTTGTCGGCACATTCTTGTTTCCATGCCATCCTTCTCTCACTAAAAAACATCATGATGAAAACCCAGCAAGATGAGTTAAAAGTTTCAATTTTCAAATATTTATCAAAAATAGTTTCAGTCACTGTAAAAAAAATAATATTCCTAGAAAATAAAAACTCAATTGCAAAACTTCCCCTAGAAAGGGGTATCAGAACTTTAAAAATCTTTAAACTGGGTGAATAGTTTCCTTGTGTTCAGTGGTATTCATTGTATGTTTCAAGTTAATCAGTTAATTTTCCTTCTAACTGCCTTGTTTTTCCTTTTTTTTTCTTTTTTTTTTTTTTTTTTAATCTCTGTAAACAGCCCAGTAATTATCTTTTTCATAATACAGTACCTCAACTAACTATCCAAGGTATATATCCTACCGGTTAAGATAAATAGGTATTATTGTATTCCTCCTCCATGGCATGAATACTCCATGGAGACATTTTAAAATTACACTGGTGATTTTCTTCCATACCATGATGCAAACTCCTACTATATCTTGTTTGTTGTCTAATATAATCTCAAAGCTACT
>NW_009619287.1:14364-26252 GCF_000690535.1 Cariama cristata | reverse complement strand
CATTCCTGTTTTCGAGTTTATCTTCTGCAGTTGTGCAGGGTTTTTGAATTATATTCTTTATGTCTGTCAGCTTATACTTTACTAATGTTGTTCTCTGTGCATTTGTCTAACAGCTCTGGGATTTCTTTCTAATTTTCTGTGTTCTCTGTTTTTTACAAATTCATGTTGTATGAAAGTTCACTAACATATTTGCACTCTTTCTTCTAGATCATTAATGAATTTGAAAAGCAGAATTAAAACATACTGATAGAATTTCTCAATATGTAAGAAATCCCAGTGGAAATCAGTTTTTGCTGATCATCATTACTTCTTTTGATCACTGTGTGTATCTTCAGGTTATTTCTTATCTTAATGTTTTGGATTTTTTTCTTTAAATCAGTTCTGTGAGATACACAAGGCTCACACACACATGCAGTACTTACAAAATCACAATCATATGCTAGGAAAGTATGAGAACTATAGTTTACTGGGTTGCAATTTGTGTTTTCTTTCCAACTTTCAAGAATCAAATATATAGCATAGAATTCCAAAGCACTGAAGACTTGGAGAGTCCAAGAATGTCAGGGAAACAGCATTAAAAGACAGAAAAATAGAAAACTCCAGATGAGTTTATAACGATGAGAAAGAAACTGGGTTAAAGATGGAACATCAGTTTCTGGTGGATATGGAAAATTTTTTGGGCTTCCGTGGGGACTAGATTCTGATTGATTTTGTTAGCTCACCTCAAAATTACATTTATACTTTGTAAGTCTTAATTTCACTCCTCATCTTTGATTATCTCTTTAGCTATTTTGTATTACTTCATGTTGGATTGCTTTCTGTAAAAGGTGATACTTTTCCGGAGGTAGACTACAATTAATCTTTTACAAAACTCCTGTCAGACACTTCTTGATGCAATGAAGGTAGCGACATAATTAATCAATAGAGCAGTGTGTTATCATTTAAGCAGCCTGTTCTAGCCTGTAGAATGATGCTTGATTACCCTGGGAAGATTGCCATTTAAATAGACAGAGGAAAACAGTTTTTTACATATATACACACACTTCATCTGTTTCATATGTTTTTAATCTATGCAGTTCTTTTTTATTTTAGAAAACAATTCATAAATCCTCAGCCATGGGCTTACAGTAACATTATATACTTCTGTATTCACAACTTGCAAACTTAATAGAAAATATTTTACAGGTTTTCATAATATATTCTTTCTATAATTCTTCCATAGGATTCTTAATGCAACCACCATGTTTGCATATTGTATATCAAAATTAAATAAGACAACTAAACGACTTTTGACTCTACTACAAACATACCACAATAAAAATTAACCATTAAGGATTAAGTCTTGGATCCATCAAAGCAGTTAACCGCATACATAATCTCATGGAATTTATCAATTCAACACATAATTAAGTCCTTTACTGGACCATATCTCCAGATTGTAATAGCAAAAAGATGGAGAAATTTAAACAGGATCTGTTGCTTGTTGGTTTTTTTTGTTTGTTTTGGTTTTGTTTTGTTTTGTTGGGGGTTTTTGTTTGTTGGTTTTTTTTTTTGTTTGTATGTTTGTTTTTGGTTTGGTTTTGGTTTGGTTTTGTTTTGTTTTGTTTTTTAAAATTTAGGATATATGATTCCCTTGTTAGCCCTCTATTTAAATGTCATTCTGTCCTAGATCTTGTACTTTTTGGAGTCCTGGTGTACACAAAGTTCCATGTCAAAAACTGGAACATATCATGAGCATCCTATATGAATGAGTGGACTGATCAGAAAGACCATGAATCAGGGAGCTGTAAAGCCAGTTCAGATTGATCTATCTACCATTTGAAAGTCATAAGTGGCGTGTGCTACAGATCCCACTGAATGTCTGACAGACCTGTCACTTCCTCTATTAAAAAAATATGTCCTGAAATTGTCCAGAGAGGAAAATTCAAAAAGCCAAAGGCATAATTTTTCAGAAAGACTAATTTTAACATTTCCAGTGTTCAGGTGAATAACTTCCACATAAAGGTACCCAATTTTTTGAAAATGCTAACTGACCAGCACTGAGACTGCAAAGTCACAAACCGCCCATGATCAAATAGTCTGGTTAAGTTTGCTTTCTCATCAGTAAAATTTGTCCTAATTGTCTTACGTTAACCACTATTTGAAATCAACTTAGGAGTTCAAGCTCAAATATTCTATCCAAACTATTTATCGTATATTACTTCAATATATTTAAGATATCCAAACAATTTTAACCAAACAAATAAACAAAAGCTTAAAAATTCAGTAAGGGAAGAAAGACTTGTCCAACATTTTCACTTTCTAGAAATTCAGGGTTATATAAAGAATATTTCCGTGCCCATGAATGTCATCACAGCCAAGATTTGAGTGCATTCTTTGAAACAGAAGCCAACCTGAACCATTTGAACTTTTATTAGTGGAAAAACTATAGTTGAACTCAGATGATTGAATGCAAACCCAGATTGCAGAGGCATTCCAACCGCATGTGATTTCCCTCCACATGTTTAAAAAATGCAGTCACAGTTTTAGCTGCTTATTTTGGTGGCCGTAATATCACCGAGAGTAAAATAACCATGGCAGCTTGGTCCTTTTTCATTGCAGAATACTTCCATTACATCTCTATTAAAACTGTTCCAAAAGAGTTCCCATTACCTTTACACAAACAAACAAATAGAAAGCACGGAGGCAAGCACTTTTTGTTATTATTCCTTTTCTAGCTCAGGATTTTTGTTGTGCTGCACAAATAAGAGGAAGCATCTGTCATAGCACACTATAAATTCAATCAGGAATTAACTTGTACAAATTCAAGCATGCTATTTCTGATCTACTACGGAAATGTGTTTTGTAATTAAGTCGCCAACAGCCAACTTCATAGATTGATTTTGGATGACTTTCAAATCTACCCAAGAATATCGGAGTCCTTTCTTAATTAGCCAATATTTCATTATTTAATATAACATAGAGCCATTTCTTTTTATGCATAAATCATTCAGTAGCAATGAAGATTTTTGAGATCATTTTACCCAGATTTCATCCTCTGAAACCTTTATTACACAGCTGTTTCCACAAGATGCTACCAATTAAGCATGAGGTAACAAAGTCAGTAGAAACCCTTCTCTTACAGTAGACAAGCTGTGCAGAGGAATGTCCTTCCTAATGGAGAAGCCCTGCTTTGCATAAGTTTCTTCTTTGATTTCCAGGAGCTGCAGAATTAGACCCATATGACTGAACAAACACTCTGTGGCCCTTCCTAACATCTTTTGTAGCAAGGGGCAATTTTTCATCTTTCTGTACGGTCAGAGTCACAAACTGTTTTTTCTTCTTTGGACTCCTTTTCTGCCTTTGTTTAAATGAGTGAGATCAGACACTTGTATTTAGAGATTATACCATACAGCAAATAGCATGTCAAAGAAATATTTAAGACTCTCCTTCATGATGTGGAATTGATTCTGGCATTGAAGTAGTGTAGATAAAAGAGAGACTCAAGGATGATAAACGTAGTAGTATCTTTGTTCCTCAGCGAAGAACACTAAGAGAAAGAAGCATAACTACTGTCAGGAATAGTGTGGCCAGCAGGACCAGGGCAGCGATCGTCCCCCTGTACTGGGCACTGGTGAGGCCGCACCTCGAGTGCTGTGTTCAGTTCTGGTTCCCTCACCACAAGACAGACCTTGAGGTGCTGGAGCGAGTCCAGAGAAGGGCAACGAAGGTGGTGAAGGGTCTGGAGCACAAGTCTGATGGGGAGCGGCTGAGAGAGCTGGGGGTGTTTGGTCTGGAGAAGAGGAGGCTGAGGGGAGACCTGATCGCTCTCTACAATGACCTGAAAGGAGGGGGTAGCCAGGTGGGGGTCGGTCTCTTTTCCCAAGTAACCAGTGACAGGACAAGAGGAAACGGCATCAACTTGCACCAAGGGAGGTTTAGATTGGATATTAGGAAAAATTTCTTCACTTAAAGGGTTGTCAGGCTGCCCAGGGAAGTGGTGGAGTCCCCATCCCTGGAGGTATTTAAAAGACATGTAGGTGTGGTGCTTAGGGACATGGTTTAGTGGTGGGCTTGGCGGTGTTATGTTGACAGTTGGACTGGATGATCTTAAAGGTCTTTTCCAACCTAAACGATTCTATGATTCTATGATTCTACTACTATGACTGTGGTACTGAAAAATTAGCATGGATGAATACATGAATTGGTTTATAGGATGGAGATTTCTTAGCTGATTGCTTAGAGAAAAAGTTGAGAGTTGGAGTTGTTCAGCCTGGAGAAGAGAAGGCTCTGGGGATACCTTATAGCAGTCTTCCAGTACTTAAAGGGGGCTTATAAGAAAGACAGAGACAGACTTTTTAGCAAGGCCTGTTGAGACAGGACAAGGGGTAATGGTTTTAAACTAAAGAAAGGTAGATGTAGACTAGATATAAGAAAGAAATGTTTCACAATGAAGGCGGTGAGGCACTGGCACAGGTTGCCCAGAGAGGTGGTAGATGCCCCATCCCTGGAAACATTCAAGGTCAGGTTGGACAGGGCCCTGAGCAACCTGATGGAGTTGAAGATGTCCCTGCTCATGCCAGAAGGGTGGGACTAGATGACCCTTAAAGATCCCTTCCAGCCAAAAGCATTCTATGATTCTATGATTCTAGTTGGAAGTTTGATGTTACACTTAGTTGTTCAGTAAACAGGATATAGTAACTCCCGCTGCATTTAAAAGATATTATAGATGGTAAAATAAAGGTGTATCTTTCAATTGATGCAATATGGTTGTTACAAGATGTATAAAGGCAAAAATCAATATGCAGACTGATGTGTCTGCCTGTAGGTGAGCAAAAAAGATGGGACTCAGCTGACCAAATGGATATATCTGCCGTGTAAACAAGTACAGCAGGGTTGGTCATACCTTTGTAGTCAGTGGAAAGAGATAAATACACCCAGGATCTCATTCATCCTATTCTAAAATAGATGTCAGAAATAGGTCACATGTTGTTAAAATGTCTTATAAGCCTTGAATAGCAATATTTTGTACAGAAATACAAATCTAAAGCGATGAAATAGTCATTTGTGCTGAATCTCATCTTCCCTTACTGTGCAGCAGTTAGGTTTGCGTCCTTGTGCTTTTTCTGGCTCCTACTGGGATCAGAATTTAAAAGTGAACAAATAGTAGGAGAAATGTCATGTTTACAATTCTTTTCAGCCTGGTGAGAAACAGGAAGTGACAGAAATAGTATTCTTGGCCGATATTCTAGCAAGGGGCTCTCAGACATTATTCTTGGGGATTTGTCACAAATGCCTTACATTGTGGTTTTGTGAGTTTGCAGAGCGGCAGAAATGAAAATCTGAAGACTCCATCCATTATGTTTTTCCATTAAAACAAAAAAGGTTTCCTACGACAGGAACAAGCTCTAAAAAGGAAGAAACACACTTAGCAAACAAACTTACATTAAGAATGCTTTGCTGGAAATATTTATACTTTACTCCTGGAAATTATACAAAATACAGTTTCACAGTGGTATCACTTGAATCAAAGGGTCTCTGCGTGTTAAGATATTGAATGGAGGTCCAAGGTTATCCTTTCTGATGAATTTTGTTTAAAAGTACTTGACACATGTTGAAATCTGTTTCTTCCAAAAGTCAAACAAAAACAGGCCTTTCTAAAAATTGCACGAAATTCAGAAAAACAATATCTTTTGTAAGACTGAAGTAATATGCAAAGTGCACAAGGACGATCCTCCTTTTAACTCTAACAGTTGTGTTATCTTTTCTTTGTGTAGCCAAGTGTTATTCTATATCTTTTCAATGAGGGCGTGTGAAACATACTTTCAGTCACTCTGGTTAAGGACAGTGAAAAACCTTATGGCATGGTAGGAGTACCAGCCAACCATCCATAGCCTGGGTTCTCTTAACAGGACTTTGAGATGCAGGATGAGAGTGTTGGGACCATTTATCTCAAACATGGGTTACCTGTATTGCTTGCTTTCATGAATGATTCGTTTTGATTCAGATGTAGTAAACAAAAATATGCCTTAAACCGTTATGACAAGAGAAAAAAAAGCTCATCTAATGCTGCTCTTTTGCCACATGCCGACAAAATTGCTTCTTTTCCACAATGCCTACTGAACTGCTTGTAGGAAAATACCTTAATGTGCTTTAGTTTTCATCGGCTGATGTAGTAATTAGTTACTATTTAAACATTTGAAGTTAGCCTGTTTCGGTTTTTTTTCCTCCAAGTGGGTTAGAGAGAGCTAACTTAGTCAGTCAGCCGGCGTAGGGCATCGCTAGCCTCAGGGGAGGCACGGTGATGAGCAGCTGGAGTGGAAAACTCTTGGCACAGCTGAGCCTGGAAGAGGACAGCTGTCCTCAGCCTCCTCCATGCAGAGAGCCTGCTAAAGGCAGACGGACGGCCTGAACCTGGGTGAGATGTTCGTCTCTTCAACATGCACTCTGATCTGTGAACTGCTGAGTGAATGGCAACATCACAAGGCACCCTCCATGAAAAAAAGCCACCTTTCTTTTGCCTACAAATGCAAGGTCCCCTCCTTGTTCCCTTCTGCCTCTTCTCTCCCATAAAAAGAAAAGTTCAACTGAATGGTACAGTTTGTGCAAATAAAAAGCATTTGGGGAACAGGGACGCTGTTTTTTGTGGGTAGATTTTAAATGAAACATCTTCAATTGCCACTAAAAGACCCGAACATTCCTGTGATGAGTTCCTCCGGCCACTGAAGTCCATGACATACTTTTGGCTCTGTGTCCCTGTCATTGTGTATGAGATGCTGGCCACCAGTGACCTCAGAATCAGCTCTTTGCACAGCCAGGCTGACCCAGCAAGATAAGGCTTTGACAACTCTCTCAAGTCTTTGTTCTCTGACCACAAAGCTGATGTGTTTCAGAACCACAACAAGAAAGGTTTCTACACTTGGCTTTATAGTGAACCAAGTGAATGAGGAAGGAAAAAGAATGAACTGTATAAAATAATTTCATAAGTTTTTCCCCCGTGTCCCTGAGTGCCCACTCAAACCTCTTCTACTGATGCTTGTTAAACACTCACAACGTACTTAACAAAGTTAACTCCTGACCGCTCAGCTTCTCTTTCTGCATAACTCATGACAAAGATTTTCTGTAAGTGATTCCCAATTTCTGACCTGTTTTATTTCTTTCTGACAGCCTCCTCTATTTTCATCTGACACTAGAAAGACCGATGCTCTTTCTCCAAAGAACAGATTTCTGGTTTAGCTTACATGGCCCACAGCAAGAGCTAATGCATCACTGGAGTTTGTTCACAGAAAAGATAGACTCCAGAGTGATGATACTTTTCAGATACATTTTTAAGCTGATGGCTCAAAGAATTATGCCATGTACAATGTCCCACAAGTCACCATTTGGCTCCTGAACCAGAATCCAAGTAAATGAATGTCATTATTATTTTATGTGGCTTTGTGGTTTTTATATGAATGACAGGCATCTGCATCATTAAAGCCACTATATCTAATTGACACATTCGTTAGGAAATTTGGAAGGGGTTGGGAGCTGAAGGATTACTATTTCACCACTAGAAATTACCATGACTGATGACAATTAGCAAATTTTGGCTGCAGAGATCTTCCACAGATAGTTCTGCAAATGCATTGAGAACTTTGGATTTGACGTTTAGCAGTCCAGCATATGTCATAGGGGCAACTCATTTTTTGAAGGTGTGATCTTTTAGTATGTATTTTAAGCAAATGTATACCCTGTACCTCTCAAGACTTTTTACTGTAGATATAAGTACAGATCAGAATAGTATGGAAGGCAAGGAAAGGAAATTTACATCTGCATAGTTGCAAACATAAATGTAAAGCAAAGGATGACCTGCACCACAACTTGCACTGGTTGGAATGGACTTAGAGCCCAATTCTCCCCTCCTATCTGTCGTGGTTTAACCCCAGCTGGCAGCTCAGCCCCACCCAGCTGCTCACTCACTGCCCCTGTTGGGATGGGGGAGAGAATCCGAAGGGTAAAAGTGAGCAAACTCATGGGTTGAGGTAAAAACAGTTTAATAGGGAAAGCAAAAGCTGCATGTGCCAGCAAACTAAAACAAGGAATCCATTCCCCATGTCCCATGGGCAGGCCGGTGTTCAGTCATCTCCAGGAAAGTAAGACTCCGTCACGCATAACGGTGACTTTGGAAGACAAATGCCTCACTCCCAATGTCCCCCCCTTCCTTCTTCTTCCCCCAGATGTCTATGTTGAGCATGTCGTCATACAGTATGGGATATCCCTTGGGTCATTGGGGTCAGCTCTCCTGGCTGTGTCCCCTCCCAACTCCTTGTGCCCCCCCAGCCTCCTCGCTGATGGGGTGGGGTGAGAGGCAGAAAAGACCTTGGCTCTGGGTAAACACGGCTCAGAAACAGATAAAACATGCCACAATATTTTTTTCAGCATAAATCCGAAACACAGCCCTATACCAGCTACTATGAAGAAAATTACCCCAGCCAAAACCAGCACACCATGGCAAATCCATACTTGTTCTGTACTTTCTTTTTGTGATTCTCTGCTTTGGAAATGATTTGTTATGAAGACGGACTGCATTTTTCCATGTAGGAATGACTTTGTTATATGAAAGTTAATCTTACCAAAAAACCCAACTAAACAAACCAAGGATTTTTCAGGAGTAATCAGCTTATTTGCCTGTGGTAAAGATTCTTAGGCTTGAATGAGTGTAACTCCAGGCCTATAGAGCAACAATGGAAAAATAAACAGAAAAGAAAACTCTAAATGAAATCTTTTCACTTTACAGACTTAATATTTCAGAGTCTGAAGTTCCATATGATAAAGTTAGAGCGGCTCTTTTTTTTCCTCCCAAAGCCTTGGGCCACAGTGTTATTGGCTGTTGGAAACCAAAGAAGGTTTCACATCCACTTCTATATGCTAAACCGGCTCATCAAAACAGAACACCCTTATTATGACGCCAGGAGTGGTTTGTCTATATGAAATCTCTCTCGAGTGTGTCTCAACCATGGAAAATCTTTTTCTCTGGCCTTGACAAAAACAGTATTGCCTCATCCTTATTTCTTTATAAACTCATTTCTGTAGTATTTCTCTCCATGCCTAATCATTTCCAAATAGTATTGTACTGTGCTCAATGGGTAGAATAGTGTTTATGAATACATTTTGATTTTTCTCATCTGCTGTTCTTGATGATCTCTGTATGGCATTCCAGAGGTTGTTGCTTTTCACCTGTGCTTTAGTACAGCACTTATATTTTGAAAAGTGACCTGTGGCTGTGGCTGTCCAACTTGAACTGCTGTCCCACAGGTAAATGATTGACTCTCTAGAAGTGCCTTCTCTCTCTCCATATGGAAAGAGAGCTTGAACAAGAAGTTCAGACTGACACCAAACTTTCACACAGCTGAAAAGAAATATGATGAATACCACTATATGCATCTATATGCTGCATATGAGCACCTTATGGAACGATGCAAATAAATACACACTTACAAGAGTAGTATGCGTTCCCAAAGCTGGACTTTACCCTCCACAGACCAGGCACATGACCTACTGCACAAATAGCTTCTCCATCTCTCATTTTTCTTTTCCCTTTGAGCTTGTGTATATACTTATTTGTGGTAATCTGTTGCTTTTATTCTAAACTTAGATTTCAATAGTGAAATTTACCTCCTGATTAAGAGACCTACTTTTAAGTGTTGTACTGGCAACTTAGGGACTTGTTTGTAAGCAGCTATGTGAAGACAACTAAGGTATCTACCCTCATCTGGATCTGACTCCTGACCAATAGCAAAGGTATGTTTTAGCCCTAGTGTTTTTCCACCACACAGCCCACTCAGGATTCAGCTCTCTAAAGGACTTACTGACCTTACCAAATTAGAAAGACAGATATGCATCTAAAACTCTTGGAAGAAGAAAGCAGACAAAGACTTTTTGCTTTTTTACATCACTGTCCCTCAAATGTCCTTTAGCTTTATGCTCAGGTTAGAAGGGCACTGGGTCTAGTAGGACAGACGGGAACTTGTTATAAACATAACAGACACTCTGAGTTAGTTTATAGATCTCTAAGTGATCATTCAGACAGAATTACAGCTCTAGGAGTACTGAAATTTTGTTTGCTCTGAAGTATTGACAAGGAAGGTTCTCCTCCCTCTCTACTATGCCTTGGTGAGGATACATCTGGAGTGCTGTGTCCAGTTCTGGGCTCCCCAGTTTGAGAAAGACAAGGAACTACTGGACAAAGTCCAGTGGAGGGCATAGACGATGGTGAGGGGACTGGAGCATCTCCCTAGTGGGGAAAGGCTGAGGGCACTGGGTCTGTTCAGCCTGGAGAAGAGAAGACTGAGAGGGGATCTCATCAATGCTTATCAATACCTTAAGGGTGGGTGTCAAGGGGACGGGGCCAGACCCTTCTCAGTGGTGCCCAGTGACAGGTTAAGGGGCAACGGGCACAAACTGAAGCTCAGGAAGTTCTACCTGAATATGAGGAAGAACTTCTGTACTGTGAATATGACAGAGCCCTGGAACGGGCTGTCCAGAGAGGTTGTGGAGTCTCCTTCTCTGGAGATGTTCAAAACCTGCCTGGATGTGAGCCTGTGCAACTGCTGTGGGTGACCCTGCCCTGGCAGGGGGGCTAGACTGGGGGATCTCCAGAGGTCCCTTCCAACCCAACCATTCTGTGATTATGTGACTGTATTTCCTACTTACATCATAACAGACAAAATGACCCCTGGAGTTCAGTAGGAATGAGTTTACTCAATGATACCTAGTGTCAAAGCAGTAGGACCATGCTTGCCTGTGTCTATTTGAGTTTTTTTAAAGAAAGACAGGAATTTTTCAGAGCTTCATTTCTTTCTCCATCTGTAATCATTGTGACATACATAATGCACCAAGTTACACCATATGACTTAGAAATGTACACTGAATTCACCGAAAAGAGTTATGATTTTCATATTGAAAGGTGAAATGTCCTGTTTTTAACCAGGATTACAATTCTGATTGACAGTCATAACTGAATATCTGACAAGTAGAACACAAGCACACTATGGAAATAGCAATTAGACAGACAAATTCTTTTTTGCCAAGCAGTGTTCAAAGTTTTTCACAAGCATTCCTCTTTTACTTCCCCAAACATTTACATTTAGGTGCGTATATAAAGAACAAAGAAAAAGGTTTTTTCCTTTTGGATATTCTACCATTTCTCAGACAGAGACGCTATGTACAATCAGGAGTACACTAGGAAAACCCTAGGAAGTCAGCAAGTAGAATGTAAATGGCTGACCTCCAAGATCAGGAAGCAAATCAAGAAGCTCTTTTTACTTCAATGAAATAATGTTTTCTCAAGAAAATGTTGGGCTTTATTTATTCTGAGATCAATGTACTTATGATTAGGCATGAGAAGAGAGGAGTTACTATTTGTCCTGATTTAGGAGTCTTTCAGATTATTCTTTTGAATTTTTTTTGTTGTTGTTGTCTTCATTATCATCTGTGGCAAACTAATCCTCTTAGGTTTTCATCTTGCCTTTGTTGCTGTGGTACATGTGCAATTAATACCTTCTTCCACACAAAGCTACCATGAGGCAATAATTGCCCCTTGACAGATGGTGAACTGAGGACCAAAGGTGCAGAAAGTTTCAATACCACAATGCTGAGCACTGGGACAACTAACAAGATGACTTGCTTCCCCAGACCCGGGCATGTCTGAGGACGAAATCCATCGGCACACTGTGCATCGGCCTCTACGAAGTCCTGGGCATGGGGCAGATCTGAATCCAGGGCTCATTCTGTGACTGAGAGATTTCCAACAAGTATTTCCTAAATTTTAAGACAAATATTAAGGCACAGATTCAACTATGAGACCACATGACATGGCTATATTTGAACAGTTAGATTATAAAATAATTTGTGACAAGATAGATCCA
>NW_009619287.1:0-14333 GCF_000690535.1 Cariama cristata | reverse complement strand
GGAATGCCTTTCTGAAATTGTCGTGAAAAATGGATAAATAATGGGCAAATGTATTCAGGTACCTCATCCAATCTTTACAAGCAAAGTAGTTTTGAAGTGACAAGCAATTTCATGAAAATGGCCAAATGTCAATAAATACAATAGAATCTACTCAAAGCGAGTGATTGACTTGGTAGCATACTGAATGCCTTACATCTGTACTTCATGCTCCATATTGACACCACTAGGATCAGTATGGAAGATGGTGGGCATTTGTGTCATAAAACGGCTTTTCACTGCAGTTTCTGAAACAGCACCTTGCTACGTCACATCTCAAAGAAAAGAACAGACTAAGTTGTAATTATTTCACCCTGCAAAGTCACCCGGAGACATCTTTGTTAGCTGCCTCTTCATACTTAGACACATTTCTGGGAATTATATTGCTTAAAAATGAAATTACATGAATCTCTACAGAGGAAGTCTTCAGGCTGTTACAGCAGAGTGGGTTGTTACTCATCTTATGATCCATGAAGCTAATGATGCAGATGATTTTAAGTAGTACTTCTCATATAATAACGGTAAGAAAATCATGGAAGTGCAAATGACTGGGCAAACCATCTTTTCCAGAAAGCCACATAACATTAGACCCACGATTACACTCCTTCTGTAAGCCTTCACACTCAAGAAAATTGCTTCTAAGCCAACACTTAAAGGCTTCTAGGAGAATTTAAATGTATTAGGAGTGTTTCATTTGCTTTCTCAAACTGCACTTGCCCTTTTCAGGATGTGAAAACGTGAGATTGACAATAATTCTTGGTAATTAAATGAACTTCAGAAAGTACAGAATAGATTAAGCAGAGAATAATAGTTTGTGATTTGCTTTCACAAAGCAGTGTGTCTTCAATTTCTTTTTTGCACACTATAAATCCTCCACTTGCTGTAAATTATGTCACGTTGTGGCTGCCGTATAAGAATAAGCATGCGTGACATTAAAATGACACCGACTAGTATCAATGCATTCATAGCGGCTTGTGTATTTTCATTAAAAATCCATTTTACACTCCTCATATATTTCCTAATAAAATAACGCACCTCAAGAGCTGGAACCCTGCCGATTTAAGGAACTCTTTATAACTCAGACAACTGTGATTAAAGCAAAAATGTATGTATTTGGCAAGCCATTGTATTTTTAATGGATTCAATGGTGGCTTTACCACAAGTTTTGTGGAGGAGCTGGCTTTGTAGCCCTAGAAGCCAAGAACCTGAAAGGGAAGGGACCCTATGGAGAAAATATAAAAGCACAACCAGCTTCTTAGCAACTCTTATCTGGGTGGGAAAGAAAATAGTTAGACTTTTCTGTGGACCGAGCCAGCAGCAAAATGTAATATTCTTCCCTTGGCTCAGCTGTCCCCTGCCTCAGTGAGGGAAGATGCGAAGTCCTCCCTGCTCCCCGATGCCATCTGCGTGTCTGGTCGTGGGGCACCCACCCATCTCTGTGCCCGGAGCCCAGGGGAGAGAGAGGTCTTCCTCTGGTGCTCTCCATCTGGCTTAGGGTAGGAGGAAAAGGAAGGTAGGAAGGACAGAAGGATGGAAGGATGGAAGGATGGAAGGAAGGGAGGAAGGGGAGGAGGGTCTGGGATTCCTAGCAGTCTACTCTGTAAATGAAATACAACCATTTTCAGAAGTAGAGTGAAGCAAAGATAAAGTTATTGTCAATGTTGCTTTCTTTAAACCTTCCTCTCTTTATTTTGTTGAACACTTCCCAAAGCTTTCCCTGAACATTGCATCTAAGGAATTTTCACATCAGAATCTTTCTGAGATTTACAAATATTATCTACTGAGTCATCCAGATGTGTCCAGAAGTGTCATTTCTAAAATGAGAACAAACATAACAACAGTTAGCTCCATCACTACATACACATAAGTTAACTGTGAGAGTCTCCAGCACATCCAATCACCCGAGGAGGAGTATTAGGAGAAGGAATCCTCTCATCCCAAGACAAATGCATTCGTTATCATTCTTCCTTTAAGAGATCCTTCCCGCTGCACACTTGATGTTCTTTGGGTTACAGAATAGGACAGGTATAATCTAAGCTCTCCTCTACCTTTATGTCCCTCTGTATTACCTTTGGTGTGCTTTCCATTCTTGAGGAGCAAAAAAATGAATTCCTAAGAGATAGACTAAGGAAAATAATAATACCAGTTAAGACCCAAGTATTCTATATGGGCGATTTAATGTTCTGGGTTTTGTGCCAGTTGTGATTATGCCTCTGGACAGAATATGGCCACTGAAATCTAAATCCTGCTGTATAAACTACAGGCAATATCCCTGGGGTTACAACCGTTGATAAGACTGATACGGCTGATATTTTTTTCTTTGCTTTCTGAATCATGTATAAGTAGTGTAGAACCCACTGGATAAATAGCAGTTCTGTGGTTATGTCAGATATATTTTGTATGCAAAACCATCTCTTAGTACTCTTGATTTTAAAGAAGTTCATTAAACACCGAAAAAGCTGAGTCAGCAGAAGCCAAGTCAGCACAAAACCGCTTTAGTGCCTGTCTGTAATTAGTTTAGACATTCAGACAACAAAGGATGCTAAGTTATTCCTCTTTGACAGTATCATAAAAAGGGAGAGTCAAAAGAAGCCAGAGCCGGTTGGTGTACTACATGGCATGATTTCCACGGGGAGAAACACAGTCATTGCGCAACAGGCGGCGGAGGCATCTGAATGTTCCTGGTCACGAGTTAGTTACTGAGCACACACTCTTTTCTCAATGAACCCATTGCTAACTATGTCTTCACCTAACCCATTACGACATAGCTCCAAGCTAATAAAACCTTTTCCTTTGGGGTACAGAAGCTTGGATACCTCAATATTAGCTTTCTAATACAGGTAAGTGAGTTAGCTTGTTCACTTAGCCACACCTCGTTGTGTTCACTGGAATAAATGGGAAAGATGTGTATCTATCTCCATCATCCACACAGTATCAGCCTCACAGGTACCTCGTAATTAGGGTTCGTAGAGTTTACTGATTAACATCTAATTTTAAAGCTTCTCTTGGTGACTCACCTCACACTCAGCATAATGCAAGTATTCCTGTGTAAGTAGCAGGGCTTATTGTAGATAAAGTATGTGAACTGATTTAAAGGAAATTGGATTTTCCATGTTTACAGACTTTCACTTAAACAAAAGACAGACGTACAAACTCAGGAATAATCCTAAATTCTTAATGCCACACTAGTAGAATTGAGGGAGATGAGTCCAAAACTCATAATCTGTTTACTCCTCCTTGCCTTACTGTCATTTGTGTTTCAGACAAGTTCAGCACGTACCATCAGTATTTAATATTTCAGTTCTCCCAAGAGCACGGGTTCTGGAGATCCCCAAAGGCTCAGTGTTAAGCACACCTATGGCTAGTTCATCTTTAGCCCCCACTTTGGACGCACAAACAAGTCATTGCACTGCCAGACTTATCTGGGCAGTTTGTGCCAGTAAAAAGCTCTCAGTGAAAGTCGATGATGGTTATTGCTTTTTTTTTTTTTTTTTTTTTTTTTTAAATGAAGGTGTGATGTTTTTCTATCAGTATCTCCTTCAGATACCTGGTTAGCACTACAGCCAAGGGGTTAGGACTCTGATGTTGCATGGGAAGGGACTGTCTGCTTACGGTTTCTCCCCCATGAGCGCTGCCTCGCAGCCCGTACGTGACTCCCCTCTGCACACCGGTTGCCAAACAGCTTGTTACGGGGTGTGCAACACCCCTGGGGGTTGTACAAGAAGCCCTTATAAATGTATTTCAGGGATACAGACTCTACTGCTGAGATCAAGTTCTAAAAGCCAAAACGTGAGAAGATTCTTGGTTTTTTTCTTAGACCTGGGACAAAGCTTCTATTTAATGCAGTGGCAGTGCATAAGATCTCAGGGGAATAAGGTCCAGAGTAAGTGCACCCCCATCGCCCTAGTCCAAGGAAAATACACGCGCCCTGAAGGACCACTGTAAGCACAGATCTTGTTTCTCTGGGCACAGGACTGCTACTGTCATCTGAAGACACAAGGGTCTAGGCGACGACCCTTGCACCTACTACACAGAAACAGATCCTCAGCAAAATTACAGAAAGTTGGTAGCTCCAATTCTAATTGTATGAGAAGAAAATAAAATGTTTTTGAGATTATTATTTCAGTATACTTGCTACCTCATTTAATATAATCTAGAAGATGCAATCTGCTCACCAATGAATGTTTAGTTGATATGTAAAGCTTATTTGCCACATACACAAATCTGATATTAGATATTCATGAGCAACAACCATTTATGTCAGAGATTCAGGTTTTGGGGTTTTTTTATTTTTTTGCCATTAGTATAAACAGGACAAACAGGGAAAAAAAAAAAAACAAAAAACAAAAAACAAAAAAGCATAATACAAGAAGGAGAAAATAGGAATAAGAAATTTATATTGTTCTTTTTGTTACTTATAAAGGAAAAGTTTGACAAGAAGTTCTTGCAGGTAAGGTTGGGGGAAAAAAAAAGAAATAAAATTATTGTGATATTGATGTAAATGATCAAAATTGTGCAGGCAGAGATTAAACTGTGTACAAAGTAACTGAGGGATGCACTATCTAGTCCACAGGAATATGCTGTTTGGGACACAGAAAGCAGGCTTTTCAACTCTGGTATTTCTTAGTCTGATGTTCAAGGGAGCAGGGATTGCCTCTCCCATAGCAGAAGCTACCAACCCACTTCCATTAAAGGGTTCGTTGATGTCAGTGTCCAAAACTGTCCATCATGCCAGAGTCTCATTTTTGTCATTAGTTCCCATGCTGTATCCAGTCTTTTAGATGCTACAGCTTGCTGTGTCTAAAATAATTAGGACTACAATTAGCAGGTTTCACTACCGTTATAGACTCTATTGGTTGCAAACTCAGGCAGGGAAATGGCATGGGTAAGACAATACTCGCTCTGCCTGTAGGAACCGACACATACTTCCTTAGCAGAGTTTGGGGACAGTCATTTTGTCAAGTCCTGGGCAGATTTTCACACTCCTATCTTGTAGGTCACCCAATGCTGCACAATATTTACAGATGGCTAAGGAAGAAACTAAGAGAAGAGTTTATCTTTCCATGATGGAAAATTTTTCTGTTCTCTCATCCTGAGTCTGAGTCTAAGGGTCTTTCATATGTATGCAAAGCGTACAGGGAAATCTGTTTCCCAGTGCTGCTAGAATTTAAACATCCTGAACGCAGATCCTGTTCCAGATTAAACCTGATCCTACACACTTCAGACAGGAAAAACTTCCATAAAATATCACCTCCAGCTCCTTTCCTTCTCCCTTTCCCTTTAGTCTTTTACAATTTCTTTTCTTTTTATTTTTATTTTCTTTGATATCTCTGTTTCTAGAATGGTTTACTAGCATAGTAATGGACTTCACACAAGATATCTGCAGAAGAAAAAAGTTATTTTCCTTAGTTTTAACCTGGTCAACAAAATTTCCAGCTACAAAACAAACCTTCATCCACATTGCATCATCCTGCATGTGATTTGTTGATGTGATGGATACACAGATTAAGAGACTCCAAGGCTGACCCTCTACTAATGGAAATGTTTTCCACCTCCTTGAGGCAAGTGGGGCTCTGGAGTTTACAACAACAACAGATTCCTGCCTCTCCATCAAATGGTACATTTCTGCTATTTTGTGGCTGGGCTTTCTCCTCTAATCCACAGTGTAGTGAAGACCAGAGAAAAAAAGACTCTGCTTATTAAGTGTTGTTCATTTTTTTTGTTTGCTTTTTTCTTTTCCCTTAGTATTGTTGTTGTTTTCACTCCTTGCATCACAGCAACGCCCTGAGTTCCCAAAGGAAAGGAGGGACCCTGCTGTGGCAGGCACCAACAAGGCTATAATGAAAAGATAGTCCTGCCTCAAGGGCTTACTTAACCTTTTTTAATTACTGAATCGGTTTAAGATCGGAGTCCTCACAACTTGAAGTATTCTCTCTCTCTCACTCAGTCTTTTTTAAGAACAGAAAGACTAGACTGTCCTCTGGCTTATAAAATAACTAAGAATTTGTCTGTAATGCTCCTTTTTCATCACATTTTACATCAGTTGTTTCTCGCATGGGTTAGCCCTGAAATACAAATATTACTCACTGAAGTGAAGAACAACTCATGACACGATACTATGAATTCACCCTTCCCCCAACAAACCCTAAGCCATCTGAAGTGCTCTAATTTTTGCAGTTTTTGCCAATGAATTGCACAAGCTCAGGCATTGAAATTCACCCTGTGAATAGAGTACGCCTTGCAGGGTGTTCATATTGCAGCACAGACACCAGTGGGGTCACTGCTGTACCAGAAGTGTCCTCCGCATATAAAGGGCTCTTCTCCTTTTGTGGGTTTGCAGAGACTGCAAAAACATTACTTACCTGAGGTTAACAACCTGGCTTAGCCTTACTTTAATAATTCAAGCTTCATTCTGTTCAGAACTAGGAAGTTAATATTCTACTCTTCTGAATAGAAAATTGAAGAGAATTACCATTATTTCATATCTGAAATACATTTCAGTAAAAGATCTGTACCTTTGGAAATAATGAAATGGTTTTGATTTTGTTTTTTAGAGACTGATATGGTGTTTTCTAATGACTTTCACTGAAAAAAAAAGGAAAATCTTAAAAGAACTGAAAGCTTCCATTTAGACCAGAAAAGAAATTAAAGGTTTTCTTCACTAAACAAAACAAAACTGGTTTTCATTCCTTTAAAGTCATGAGCTGCTCTACCAAACCATTACTCATCAGAATGTGTTGTTTGCTGATATTGCAAATATAAGGAATCTTTGTCTGAGTGTGAAACTTGCTACAGGGACTATTCTTTCTTTGTCTTAAACAGTATTGTTTTAAAGATCCTTTTTTAAAGTATTATATTCTCTGTGCATTTAATTAAAACCAACTTTTCACCCGGTTGAATGAGAAGCCTGAAGGGGAGCAAATACAACTCCCACTTCCTACCCCTAGGGCACTTATTTGTGAAGAGTGGGTTGTACTGAGACACTTCGGTCTCAGTAAAGGGATCTCAGATTTTAGAGTCTGGATAAGACCAAAATTTTCATTAATTAAAAGCAACAACAGTAACAATACCCACTATAAGCAACACTTTCTTCAGTTCACCACTGAAATGCAGCTACACCTGGAGTGTACAGCATCAGTACACCCGGAGTGTACAGCATCAATACACCTGGAGTGTACAGCATCAAGCTGTATCAGTGTTAAAGAACAGGCTTTTGGATGCCTGGTTCATTATTCAGTAATGTTACCAAGTTACAGTAAAGATGTATTTATTGGAGGAGAGGAAAAGCTAAGGAGACAGACAGGCTCTCCTTGCTTCCCCTGCATTAACACTGCTGAGTGTACCGAGCAAGCCTTACCTGTCAGTTCTTACTGCCAGCACATCTGAACCAAACACTGAGCCCGCCCTAGGCCTTCAAGCACTGCTCTGAAGCACATCTTCCAAATGTCCTCTTCTTCAGAGCAAATATTGATCGACACAAGCCGTGGAAATGACAAAACAGGCTGAACAGGCTGTCCATTTGATTTGCAACATTTTTCCACTGCATCTTTGCTACCCACCCCAAGCACTTTTACCAGGGGAAAAGGAAAAGATTTACACATTAAGATTTGTCTCTTTGGTTCTTGAATATTTGTGGCTTTAAAAAACGAGCAGCTACCATGTCAAATGACTGCAGTTTGTGTTGAAGGGCAAGCTGCATTTTTAGCGTTGTCTGGTTTGTTTGTTTGACAGTAGGAATGTTAAGCACAGCACAATCGCTGCTCCATCCCAACCTAACATACTGCATACGAGATATTTTAGAGGCTCCCAATGCCATCAGGAGCAAGCAGTCCAGGACTGAGTAGCTGTGTGGTTAAGGAAGAGCTGTACAGTAACTCCGATGTCTGTGAAGATGGCACTGAGTTATCAGAAGTTCTCTAGGGCTGCCAGGACTTGTTTCAGACCTTCAAGCGAGTATAATCCTTGTTGCCATTCATCCCAGCTATTTTCTTCCTTCTCTTCTTCACAGGTTGCTCGCTGCCGGGCTCGGCACCCCTTCCCCCCGCAGCCTGCCAGCCGTGCCCGGGTACCGAGGGAGAGCGGGGAGCAGTGGCAGTGACCAGGGTGCGGGTGGTGAGGCAGAAGCTAACCTACCAATTCCTCATCCAAGGGAACTGCCTTAAATTGCCTGCTCCCTAAAGTCAGTACCTGCTAGGATGGACATAAAAGGAGTTTGATTACATCGTCTCACAGGCTGTTGCGCTATAAGGTTAATAAAACAGAGGGATATGCAGTCATGCCAGAATATTTTTTGCTATTTTGGAAGTGACAGGCTGGACGGGGAGCTTCTTTTCTTCCTCTTCCAATCCTTCTTCTCCTCCTCTTTTTATCCTTCTTCTATGTTTGTGTTTCTTCACACTCTGCACACATGTTCAGAGTAAGAGCTGAAAAATAAGTTAATAAATAAATTCTGTGTATTTCTCTTTTCCTGAAAAATTATTTGCCGTACATAAAAGATGATTGATTTCCTATACAATGAAACTCTCAAAGCAGCAGCAAATATGGCAATCACCTTGAAAATAGATGTGATTTTCTGTTATTCCTTCTAATGTAAAATAGATGAATATTTTAACCTTAAAGACAACATGAGTCACTTTTGGAATACCCCAGTGAGTAACAAAATGCATACTTGCACTTTCTTCCGCATCATGATGTTACTATACAAGACACAATACATGCTGTCTTCTCCCTCTGCTTAGCTTCATAACAAAGCACTGTCAAAGTTGGTAAAACCAAACTGTGAATGATTTAGCTATCCTGCACCTATTTATAAATTCACTTAGACTACCTCATGGCACCCAATGACACGATAGCAAGGGCTGCTGTAAACTTTGTAGGGCTTTGAATCAGGCCCGGTACCTTTGTGTGCAGAGGAGTGTGAGGGAGCATGGCCAGGGAGATGATTCTAGAACTAGCACAGGTCAGCTTGGCCTCTGGACTACTTTAGCTCATTTTGCTGCTGAAAGGTTTAGTATTTGGGGTCTCGATGAGAATGGGGAAGGTGAGGAAAACAACTGAAATCAGGTCAGCACGTCCTTTCCAAAATACTTAGCCAGTCTTCAGCATTCTTTTCAATTTGTTGTTGCTTGCTGATGCACGGAAGAATAGACATGGCTTTATTTGATGTTGAAAAGAGGATAATCTTGAGGACTTGTCATTTTCCTGGTTTTTATATTCTTTCCTTAAGCATTCACTTTGCTAGCTGTTACAGAAGAGATACTGGACTCAGTACTACTCTCAGAAGAGAGAAGAGATGAGCTCTGCTCTCATATATTATCATTGTGTACTTGGAGGCCAGCAGCAGCTCTAAAATAAATAAGTCACATGTATTCTAGAAAGCAATTAGTGCAAAATATGGTTTAGAATGATAAAGATTTATTTGTTATAAGAAAATGCAACAGGGAAAATTACTCAGTGAAATGTTTTCAAAATCTAATAGCTCTTCCTTAAGAACAGCCTCATTGTTATCAGTTGCCTTTAGCAATATTAAGGGCAGAAAGGCTAGATACTATATTGGATGCTGCAGGATGAATAAATAGAACATATGTAACTGTCTAATTGGAAATTCTGTTGCAGAAGTACATACGTATTCAGTGATAAAAACAAATAATGGAACCAGATTGACTCCAAGTAGGTACAGTTCTGCTGTCTTCAGTGAGCTACACTGACAGGAACCAGCTAAAGATCTGTGGCATCAGTTTCTCAGGATTTTATCTGATTCATATCAGTGTGCAACAGAAATAGGATTAATTTTATCCGTACTATAACTCCAAAGACTTCAAAGAGGTTTTGTGAAATATCCAGGAGAAAATGAGATACTCCTAAGCATATATTCCTCTCAGAAATTCACTGGATTCCACTTGAAAAACACTGCACAACTCTGAATGTCTTTTTAATGGAGTTGTCCTACAGTAAAATATGCCTGATTAAGTGCTCTAAGAAACATTATCATTAAGGCTCTATGTCTGGTGAATATCATTCTCAAGGCTTTTCTTTCCCTGATTGTGATGAAAGGGACATAATGGTCAGTTTGTGATGAGTTCTGAATGACTGGACCCGATTTACTGTTGAATTGCCGCATTTAATATGAGCATTAAGCCACATTTTATTCTGCTACATATTTTCTAACAAAAAAAATATAATAAGACTTCTTGGTTTTGTTGACGCTTGTATCAAGGAAAAAATACAGGCTAAGATATCTAATACATGAAGAGATTGTTAACAAAATTAAAGTTGCAGGATTTCTCACATACCAATTAGCTTAGATAACAAACGGGGGGAAATAAAGAGTGCGATTCATTACTGTAGTCCTTAAAAATACATTTAGACTGCCATCACAGACTACATATACACTCTGGGATTTCCAGTTTTTAGGTCCAGATACGTACACTAACTACCTCTTGACTATATGTTGAACAAGGTCCAAAAATTTTCACCTTTCCACTATTGTCCATGTTGGTTTCCACTGAAAGTATAATCAGTCATGCCAGTGGGAAGGAACCCACAGGATACTTCAAAATCAGGTGCCCACATCTGGCTGATCAGAAAAACTTATTTCATCACAGAGCACTATGTTGCTGAATATGATTGGAAGCTGTCCCAGCCTTTCAACGTGTGTCCAGACTATGAAAATCATCAGGAGAAGGTTTATTAGAAATGTACTTCAAATAAAAAATTTTAGGTCTAGTCTTTATTTAAGTGCAAAAAAACCCCAATATATTCTTTCGAGTTCTACGTCAAGATCTATGTAAAGGTGGGTCCAGTTTGCAGTTTCCAGCCAAATTTGGAACTGGAATTAGAGGTGCTTGACTAAAGGCCATGATTAAGATGTTCAGAGCTTTCGAACTGTATCCAATTACTAAAGCTCCAGCTACTGCTCTGGAGACACACAATCTCTTCAGAGGTTTACATGCACACCTGAGCATGTCTTACAATCTCTTACAAGGCTATTGGAGAAGTACTAAGTAGGTAGATAAGCCAACCTTAGCCCTCAGACTTCCAGATAACCAGGGTATTCGAAAATCATTATAGGTTAATTGGAGGAATAATTCAGAAAAAAAAGAAAATTCAAAGCCTAATTCAACACATTCTCAAGTAAATTTTTTAATTAGATCAGATAGATTATCTCTGTCCGTTACCGTCACAAGGAAGGATCGAGAGCGGTGCAATCCTTCTTCCCCACGCCGCACTCCAAACAGCCACAGTACAACGAAGGTGTTCGTCGGTGCTGGCAGTCTCTGAAGTGGGATGTTTTGGGATGAGAAGACATAGCCTTACTGATGTCCCCAAGGAAAGACGAAGCAGCGTCCCGCGGTTAGGGGTGCACCTTCCCAGACTGACCGTCTCTGTGCTAGACAGGAGCACTGCTCGTTTTCCCACAGACACTTGGTGCCCACACATGTATGTGTTCATTGTGCTTCCAAAGCTTTTCTTAGCAGAAGGCAGGGGAGAGACAGAAGGATGATTTTAAAGTACTCCACACCAAGAACAACTCCAGTTTGCAGGGAAAAATAGTCATTTGACAAGGATTAAAACAAAAAAAAACCCCACAAAACCCAAATGTTTCTGCCTGACAGAGTAGTAAAAAGAAAACTATATGTCCAGGTTGTATTCCAACAGTGGTGTGAGTAATTCCATAAAGCCAAACTGGTTAAAAATATGAACAAATTGGTCTGAGGAAAGGTTTAAGCCTGATAATTGAAAACAGGGAATGGCAAGTGTTCATTATGGTGGAAGAAAAGGCTTTATAAATTTTTTTTTCTTTTTTCTTTTTTTTGGGGGGGATTTAAAGCCTATGTCTTCTGAGTTGGAGCTGATCCCATCAGCACAGAATTTTCAGTCGCAATGTATTTTGTTTATTCCAGTCGAAGAACAGCTTATCAAAACAGGATCTCTAGGGAAATGCTAGTGCCTGAAAAATCAAGAATTCTAGTTTGGGTAACTTGCAAAGAAATGCTACAAGAATGAATGTTTGCTACTGTAAACCATTTGTAAACTAAAGACTAGGCCAAAATTTGTAAGAAATTTTCAATGTAGTATATTAATAATAAAAATATAATATATTCTTCGAATTAAAAGTATGTGCAAAACCACTGATGTAATGACTTATGGGAAATATAAACTTCACCAGATTCACAAAAGAATTAAGTCAAGTAGGAGAAATGGAAGCACTTTAAGCTTGTGGTTGAAAATACGGTGTGCAGAAATATTTGGCTGAGAAAAATAATATTATGTCTGAATGTAAAGAAAAAGAAATGAAACTACAAACAACACTTGCAATGTGCCTGAAATGAGAGTTTTCCATAAGAGGAAAAGATTGATAATACTATTTGCAGCAAGGCTTCTTCAGAAGCGTTAATGCTTTTCTGTAATTCATCAAATCCATCCATAAGGTGATTTTCAACCCTTTTTCTAAATTGACAAGCATGTAAAATTTTCCAGCAGATAGGCTAAACCTTCTGAAGAGAATTTAGGCTTATTGACACTCCTCTTACTTTCCTTAGTTATCTTACACAAATCCCTTGGAAATAGACCACAAACGTCAAGGTATCCATGGATCCCAGCCTGAAAATTGCTGTTCAATATTCAAGATAAGTTGCTTCAGTTTAGTAGGGGTGGTGGTGAAGGAGGTGATTTTTCTCAAGCTTTTAAAAAAGTTGTATTTGACATTCTAAATGGAGAAGGTCTGTACATTATCATATTAAAGGTGTGAACGTGGGTCAGTTCTATCTGTATTGTGTAGAAATGCAGGGTCTGCTAACGATCTAGATAAGACATTCATGCAGGGAGTGGTAAACTGTATTAAAAAGTGAACAGCTGTAATTCCTACAATATTAGATATTCCATTAAATAGAAATAAATACTTATTATATAGCCTACATATGGTAAATACGGTAAACATGGTATTTCGGGGGCTATTAGAAACATAATCTTGTTTTCAGGACTTGCACAAACTGTATTTCATTTACTTTATTGTGTCAACCTAACTGGAAATACAGATGATACCAAACACAACTAATGTTTCATGAATACTTTGGTGGTTTTTTGTGCACACAATTCATAGTTAGACATAGTTAGGCTTTAATATATCTAAAACTGACCATTGGCATAAAACTGCTCTTCAACTCTTTATGGTCAAAAATCGCAGATCAAAATAGAAATGAAGTGGTTGTGTCAACATATAAACTGCTAAAAAAGCACTTAGGTGTGAGGATGTTCTCTGCTTGCTGTTTTCTGAATTGTTTACATTGAGTATGCTAAAAAATAAACTTCACGGCCAAATGAGAGAAACTGAAATTAAACTCCTTTCCTCTGCTATCACACGTTTTTACAATAAATTATGCAAAATATATTATCATAGGTGGTATGATACCAGGAAATTCCTGACCACCAAAATATCAGACAGATATGGATCTAATTGTAATAAGGGACTACCACAGATAGACAGTTTGTTGTAAAAGGTTAAGGTTACCATCTGGAACAAAGTTCCCCTGAGTCTATCTGAAGTAAATCAAAACACATTCTTCAATGACTCTTCAAATCTCTTTGACCCTATTCTGGTTTGTTAGGAAGGTTAGAAAGTTAGAAAAGGCTCTTTTTTGTTTTGTAATTCAATTAAAATCAGTTTGAATAGGGATAATTCTTTCATGGATCATAAACAAAACATACGAGAACTGAGATGAGTAATATGACCATATTGACATAATGCTGATGGAATGTTTGGTGTTAAAATATTTTAAGGAAACAGTAATTTGATTGAAAAAGTTAAAAATGTGACTTTTATCTTCTTTGTTCTTCTTTTTTAGCAACACACAACATCCTATTATTGCTCCCAACCATTTTACAATTGACATAAATCTGCCTCTTAAAATATGGCTGAGACTGTTATAGCTACGAGCATCAGTAAACAAACTAGTCTTTTATTCAGCATTTTATTTCATCAAGAGCAGTTGGATTATTTTCGTATATGACCAGATCCCCTTTCCTCTAAAGGGCTGAAGCTCTTGCCTTTCTTATGCTTAGTACATCCACATTCTTTAATAAACAATGGAAATGTGAACTTTCAGACCCTCATAAAATTCCCAGTTTCTGCGTTCAGCTTAGATCATGACTACATTTTAAGAGTTCTGATGCTGAATGATTGTCATGGGACATGATTTGCGAAAGACCTATATTTTGCAGTTATAGCAATGGATGGTCAGCTTCTGCTTAATACTGATAATAATATGAAGATAATAAAAATAAAAAATAATATTAAT
>NW_009619286.1:12244-23919 GCF_000690535.1 Cariama cristata | reverse complement strand
ACGCCGTGGCCGTGTCCCGCCGGCGTCGCGGCCCTGAGGCCGAGGGAGGGGGCGCCGCCAGCCCGGAGACACCGGTTACCCTCGGGGCTAGTGGCCGTGACCTTAAAAGGGGATGACTAATACTTTAAAGGCATCATGAGTGCTATTTCCAGTACACTGCTCAAAGGCACATCAAAGGCCATTCACAAGGAAGGTACTTAAGCTGTTCCTAAAGCTAAGAGGAATTACGGCATCTTAGGTTGCAGCTGAGGCGTGGGTCTGGAGGAGATCTGCGTGATGTCTGGCATTGGTGTTTGATTTGGAGGTGGTCGTTTTTTGTGGTAATCAGGTGTGAAACAAACACCTGTGTTGATATTTGGATCAAGTAATGTCAGTGCTCACAGCAGCCACTACATCTTGAAAGAAATACTTCATTTTTAAAAGCAGACTGGATACAAAGTCGGTGGTTTGCTCTTAGTTGCGCTAGGGAGGTGCAAAGACAGAGAACGTAAACCAGAAATTGCGCTTCGGGGTTTCAGAAGACGAGCATGAGGGAGAGTTTCCTAATTTGTGTTAAGGCTGTTGTGTCTTGGTAGCAAACTTCTGAAAATGGTGTTTGTCTCAGGAGAGCTTCTCCAGGGCCTGTGCACTTCATCTGCGGGCACCCTGCGGCCTGCTCCAGCGAGGTCAAGTACCTGTGCTTGCAGATTTGAGCTTTTGGCCCTAAATCCACAGAACTATTTAGTCTTTTAATTCCTGTTTAAACAGGCCTCTAAGCAGGAGATAGGAGCCTATGTACCCTCGTGGCTCCTGATGTTAAGTGCTACTCATTCCATTTATTTAGGAATTAATAGCTCATTTGTGAGGATGGAAGGGGGGGAAAGCGAAAGCAGGCAGGGAGAAAAGTTGTAGCTGAGAAGGCCCATGTCTCGAAATTGGAATTGCTTTTCCTAAAACTGAAGAGGCTTTGGGGGAATAAAACCTATTGGGCTGAAAATACATTCTCCAAATGAGTCCATGGTGGCTGTGCAGCCAGTCTCCTCTACTGCTATATAATAGTGCTGCTAATTATCTTAAAGTAAGTTATTTTGTGAAGGCAATGACTCTGCTGCTAGTGTGAAGGAAATAAAGCTGAACTTGAACCTGTGCTTGTAGAACCAAGTCTGTATTTTTATTTCTTAATTTTCTACAAAGTTGATTCTGAGCAATGCAAAAGTATACTGGAAAAGTTTTGAAGTAACTTATGGGAGAAGAAACATCAGTGTTTTGTTGTTTCTTTAATGTGATTAGTAGTGTAGTTGCTGGATTTCTTGGTTTCACACGTAGCTTGTTTTAATGAGAATATGCATACAAATGTTTTCCTCATTACCTTAACTGATTGCTTGGGTGTTTTTCTTTTTTTCTTTATAATTTCCATGTTCATTGGAGATACTGATATGAGCTACCCCTTTGCTCTTGCTTTGTTGCTTTCCTTGTTGAGAGAATTTTGGTTAGTAGCCTAAGTAGAGCATCTCAACTCATTGGCTTTGTGCATTAGGACGACATAAGGGTTCTGGAGAATGTTCTTTTGCACAGCAGCAGATTTTGTGGGGGCCCTGTTGTGCTTCATGCTTTTTTCTGAGTCTGGATGATTCTCACAGAGAATGTGGTGCTATTCACTTCGGAAGTCACGGTGGAGTCCTGCCACTTGGTTCCTCACGGAGCAAAGAGGAGAGCTACTGCTGCCCAACTCTCCCATGGGGCACCTTTCCACTGGAGGCATGTTGTAGGGAGGTATCTGCTCTTTGGAGTACGCATGTTCTGGGAGGAGTGTGACTCTACTGCTTTGAAGCTGTAAAGTTGGATAGGTGTGACCTTGCAAGAGCAGTATTATACTTACTTAGGGGTACAAATGCTGCTTGTTATGCCAAATTTACCCTCTGTACCAAAAATATAGAGAAATGACACCGTTTATTCTCTGGCTTCAATCATCTGTCATTGGAGTTAGCTAGTAAAGGAACTGTCAGGAAAAAAATGTATTTGTGAAGTGTCAACATGTAAAACCTGGCATGTATCAGAGGTACAACACTGTAGATGATGAATGTCAGAATTTGAGAGGAGATTCTGCTGTTAGATAGTCCTATACTTCACAGTCAGAAGTATATCTAACTAGTATTGGTAAGTACCTGCCTGCTGTCACTTAAGTCTGATTTTGTGTTACGATGCTTTAAACAAAGTCCAAAAGCATTTGTCTTCTTGGTTTTCAGTTGTTCATTGTAGCACATAGTTTCAGACATAAATATGTTTCCATACCAAAGTTCTGTTGTATTATTTGTGCACCTGTTTCTTATTTCAGTACTGCTTATAAGGGTTTGGTCACTTTATTTTTTACCTTTTAACTACTTAGAAGTTGAAAGATTAAATATTTGACAATAATCATGCTAATAATCCTACTTGGAAGATGCATTTCTTGGGCTGTGTGATTCAGTCCTCAAGAGAGGACAGCAGTGTTTATTTTTAGTAAAAGGTATGCTAAATAAGCTCCAAATGATGTGTTCTTCAGTTCTGTGTAGAAAGGATCTAGAATGGAGAAATTAAATTTTTTTTGTTTTCTAACCTTGAAGAGTTTCTTGGCTTTTGTGACCTTTTCCCTCCTGACCCGCCAAGTGTGTCTCCTGGGTTTTTTGTGGAGGCCTGTTTGCAGTTGATGCAGGCAGTGCGATTGGAGAATGGGAAGAATACATGGGCTGGGAAAGGTGTGTAGATGGTGCCACTTTTGGCTCCTTGGGGCATTTCTGCAGAACATACTACAGGCAGCTGTACACCTCCCGCAAGGACTCTGATGACCCAGAATGAGCGTTAGAAGCAGCACGACAAACGGTCTTGGTTGGATTAAACCCATGTTCTGTGGATCTATAGGGATTTCCTGGTTTTTATGAAATTGAGGGTGAATTTTTATGAGGAGGGTAGTGGTGATCTTCACAAGGCTGTAATTACAAAAAAAAAAAATCTTACTTGAAGGTCTGAACAGACTCAGAAGGAACAGACTTTCTTTGAAGGGTGTTAACACTGTATTTTAAAGGGTCTCTGAGGCATTGGAAGAAGCCTGGATTTAGCTGAGGTTTCTGTAAGGCATGTAAATTGAAAGCTAGTTTGTATTTTTTGCTGAACTCGTTGTCATTCTCAGAAACACATTCATTTTCAGATGCTTAGCAAGGCTCACGTATTACAGCTGGAAATTCTTCTCTGGGGAGCAAGCCCTGTTGCAGTCCCTGCCTCCCAGCTTCCTTTGGCTGAATGGAGACTTCTGCCAGCATGCTTTTCCTCGGAGCCTGGGGGAGCTTTCCATGCTCCTTGGCTGGGTGCTGGAATAGGGATGGCGGTGGCATCTGTAACATTTCCTGGTCCTGTTCTGGAATGGGTGCTTGTTGAAACTCAGGAATTATGTTTGCATACGTAATTTTTGAGTATGTGCCATTTTGAAGGAGGTTTGAAAACCCTTTTCCAGAAGTAGGATTACAGGTGTTGTCTTGGCTGGTCGGTTTCTTAGTGAAGAAAAGTTAAAAGGTGGAGTGTGCCATGGAGCTACATGTGTCTTATCTGGTGCATTTTCTTTAGCAATAGGATTAGAGAGTCCTTGTTTAAATGGTAATTACCTTTAGAGATTCAGTAAGACTGAAATTAAATGGGAAATTACTTCAGTGTGCTGTTGGATGGACCCTTGTTGTTTACGTGATTAAAATTAGCTACAATTTGTCACATGATGCTTGAGTGTTTATGGATGTTTTGTGCCTTGAGTGTTTCATTTCCTGGGAACTGTAAATATAAGCATACAGAACTGTTAGGATGTTTATATATTTAACTTGAAATTGAAAGCTTACATACTCTATGAATCTGGTTCACTGTTGGTTTTTTTGTATTAGTTAAGTTCATAGTTACAAGGTGAGACCTAGAAGTAATATATAATGTCAGTCTTCATTATGTTCCATATAAGTAAGAAGAGGCAGTGAAGGATGAAATACTTTATGATAATTTTACATTAAATGAATAGAATGGTGATATTTTTCATTAATTTTTGGAATACAATGAACAGTTTTATATTGAGCTTGATTGAGTTTGAAGGAATGTGACATATTTCTTGTAGAAGTGACATGTAATCTATTTCTTGGTCCTGTTTTATAAAATGATACATGCTTATATGGATTGCATAGACATTCTTCGTAACTTTATTTTGCTGAAATTAAATTTACATAGCATTATTATCCTAGTGATTAAATTATGAAATACAGAGAAAACTTCAATAATCAGATTTTGGGTTTTAATGGAGAATGGCTTCTCTGTTGAAACAATGAATGTTTTTACTTGTATGAATAGTTATTCCTTTCCTGAATATCAAACTTCTGATTTCATTGCCATCTCCTAAATCATACTTCTCAGTTTCCTTCTCCGAGACATTGATAGTTCTTATCTCTTCCACCTGGGAATTTTGAAAATCCTTTAATACAGTCTGACAAAATAGTCATGAATATTGAGTATGAGTACTAAATTGGGCCTTACTAATATAAAAAAGTCTTAATAACTATTCTCTGTACAAAATAAACTACACATGAAGGATAAAGAGAATTCTGCATAGCAGCTTTCACATTTGAAGTTCCCAGATTGCCACTTTGTGCTGCATGCATGGAAACACTGATTTTACTTTCAGGAGACCTTTGGACTCCTCTAACTCACATCTATGGTCACTGGGACAGAAGGGAGACAACTTCAAGTGAACTTGTTCTCCATCTAGATTTTCTTCTAGGAAGTCTTTGTGAAATGCCTCTGGTTTTATTTTGAGAGGTGAAGGTGGATACAGAGAGCAAAGAGGAGGCAGATGGTTGTTCCAGAGGTCAGTGGAAACACGAATGGACAAGTGAAGCCAACAGATGGGACAGACTTTGTTTCTTTTAAGTGTTTCCATTGTGCTTGGTGTCTCAGGGTCCTTGTCTGTCATTCAGGCTCTCAGACAACATGATAGTAAATATAAATCGGAGCATGTTACTAATAACTTAGAAAAATTGCAGCAGGTCTAGTTGCTGATAGGTATCACTGTTGGTATAGATGGACAGTGTGAAGTACTTTTCATGGTGGCACTCAAAAGAACACGCAGAGTTTTTAATGGAAGTATTCATAGTTCTGTCGTGTCCCAAGTGGTCATAAACACGTGGGGTTTTGGATAACCGAAGAAGGACAAAAATAGGTGAATCGTGAACCTTTAAAGTCTGAGCATTTTTGCCTTGTGGCAAAGAAACACATTTTCAGCTCCTTTTTGTCATGATCTCAGAAATAGACTTTTCTTATCTCAGATGCATGATTGCAAGATATGTGTCCAATATTTCACAGTGACCAATTTGATAATTCACAGGTCAAGTTCAAGCCTGAGCCACAGCTAAAGATGCCTAGCTTAAGACTCGGCATAAGGTTGTAAGACTTTAATATAATTTGGTGAGATCAAGCTAAAAGGATTTACACACTTCAACAATAGAAAAGATCTATGCAGACATTATGGTTCTGGTAGGTTAGTACAACCTAAAGGAAAGAAATACCCATGGGAAAACTTACAGGTATGAAAATGTGGTAGAATGGCAAAGAGCCAGTGAGAAAGGAAAGTGTGATGTTTCTGGTGCTCAACTGAAATATGCTGAGGTTACAGAGAGAGGTCTTATCATAAACAACTGATTCTACTCGGTAGCATTTATGTTAATGGAAAAGGTCTTGTTAGCTCCTCCAAGAGCAGCAGAAGGATGTCTTTGGTTTAATGAAAGCTAAATGTGAACTTAGTGCTTCAGTTTTTTTTTTTTAAAAAGGGGGGGGGAGGAGGGGGGGAGAGAATACCTTGACTCATATGAAGTGAAAGCTGTATATATTTGGTGAAAGAGCAAGTGATTGATGCATTTCAACCAAATGCAGAAGAAGTCTGAGGGAAAATATCTGGTTTACCCTACTTTATTTTCTCTCATCCTATGGACATCTTCTACTGCATGCTATGAACAATGCATATTTCATTGTCTTATAAGTGATACTGATCCACACCTATCAAATTCCGTGAAAGGGATTAATTTTCCTAAGCTAACAAACCTTGGAAGAAATGAGATGAAATGTTGGTTTTTCACGTGGAAAGATGAAAGAAGCAATTAGAGACCTGAATATAGGTAAATCCCACTAGAGCAGATGCTTGATCAGCTTGATCTTACAAAACTTATTTTAATGAGTTGCTGGTGTGTGTGTGTTTGTATAGACATACTTTTCCGCTATACTGTCAGAAGAAAAGAAAAAGGAAAACTGAACCAAACTTAGTTTTTGTTGCTTAATTTTATATACTGTGGCTGCATGAAAGTCCATAGAGTGTTTGTGCAAGTGCTTGCAGAAGTGAGGACTCATTAGAGAATTGATTGGCCCACCCTCACTGGAGTCAGGCATGCTGCAGAAGACCACTTGAGATACACAGAGTGATTAGCAACATAGAGTGGTTTAATTAGGATCTGATGAGTTGTATTAACTTGATGCCACTATGATTCATCCTGGCAATACTAGCTTGATTGTTAGCAGCACTTCCCATACCTCCTGATGGGCCAGGCTGAGTTGAAAGCATCAATCATGGTTGTAGACAGATGTCCTCTTCTGGAGCTAGCTCTTTCTGTTAGATGGTGTCACCCCGTCTCTGCTTTGTACCATGTTTCCACAGACATTTCTCTTTATACTGCTTCCCTTTACACAACTGCCATGCTCTTTGCACTCTCCACACACTTTGCAGCTGCGTCAGTGATGCTAGGACAGCTGTTTGAAACACCACATACTGAAGAATATCAGGAAACTACGTGCTGGATTTGAAATAACCTTTTCATGATGGAGAGTCAAATCCTAACAGGTTTGGCTAGCTCATATGAGAATAGTAGTGGCCATGTTATCTGAGGATAACGTTATTGTGAGGCTTGGGTGGACTGAGCATACAGGCACAGTGAGCATGGGGTATATAACTTGCTATACCTTCATGTTGACAAATTGATGAATAGGGAAATAATTTACAAGTGTAAAATATGATCCCTTACTTTTATTATGCAGCTCTTAACACAAGCAGAGTTAAAGAACTTAAGCATCCCAGAACTGGGTCAGGACACAGCTCCAGCTAGGAAGGTGTTTTGTCAACAGTAACTTTTAGAAGTTGACTACAGAGTATAATACTAGTGCAGCTATGCACTGATATCTCCCCTGTTGTATGCTCATGTATTTTTACTACCCCTCATAACCTTCTCTTGACCCAAATTCTTCCTAATCTGACTGCTTTCTCTCCTTTATCTCCTGCCTCACCTGTGTTTCTTGTTGCTGTTGTGGCATGCCCATCTTGTCCTTGCATCTCCCTCTGTCCTCTGCTCCTCCCACTTGTTGAGGAGTAGAAGAGATTGAATATGAGAAGCTCAGGGCTCAAAGGAGTGAGAGCAGATGTGAGAAAAGCCCTTGGATAGATGGGAAGAGAGAGAGAGAAGGGGAGAGTATGGGACGAGGTCACCAGTGAAGCATTGGAGGCATGGATGCAGAAATAGGATGTGGAGCCAGAGGGCAGGGAGTGGTGGGGATGGGAGAGGTGGGGGAATGAGATGAGTAGGAGACACAGGGGAAAAGATGCTGAGCAAGCAAGAGACAGTAGTAAATGTGACTTAGGTAGCCAACAGCAAATGATGGGGGTGGTGGGTGCCTGCACCCCTCCTCGGCTGCCTGCACAGCACCCTAGCTGCAGATCAGCAAGCACAGCTTTTGTGAACTGGCTTGAGAAGTGCTTGTAGAACTAGGAGCTGGGAAGTCACTTTGAATGCAGTTGACCTTTTTGCCTTTTATTGTCTCCAACAAGGTCCCAGTCTTTTGCCTCTATAACCCAACCTCTGAACTCTGCCTGGCAGTGCCTCTGGTCGACCAGAGTGTGTATCAGCCTTTCCTTCACCCTCCCTTTCCTCGAGGTGCCCTGGGCCATGGCTGCCTGCTCCCTGTGGGGCTCCCCAGGTGCTGCCGATGCAGAGGAGGGCAGCTATTCCTTCTTGGCTGGGTTTGGTGGTGATGAATGTCTGGCCTCATGATGGAGGCATGAGCAGGATGCTGGGGTGGATGTGGCCCCTCTCGCTGGTGTCTCTCCCTTTCTGGATAGCCTTGTGGAACAGGACAGAAAACACTAAAATACCATTATGTTGTCCACTACCTTGCTTCATTTTAAAAACATTTAAATTTTGCCAATCTCCTTTCTTCTAGAAGTTTTTAACAGTGGGACAGCTGTGCTACCTAAAGGTAGCTCGTGCAACATAAATGACAACAATAGTTCCACTATTATCAAAGTCCCTTGGGCTTTCTTGTAGATTTTTATTATGGAAGTAGTAAAGTACTTAGGAAAGTTGTATTGCATTCATTTTTCTAGCAGTATGTTTATACTGTATTTATAATTCCTAGCTGTTAGTCTATAATTCCGTTAAAGAGAAGAAAAGAGTAGATCAGGTTTTGGCCTTCAAAAGCTGAATCTGCTTCCTTTAAAGAAAATTGAGTCTGTTTCCTTTAAAGATTTAATATGATATTGTTTATTTTTCCTATCAGAAGAAACTAAGTATGAACAAAGAAAAACCATTTTCATTTAGTAATGCTGAACTAACTTGGCTTTACTGATTTCTAAATTCCAGCACAAACAAAACAGATTTTTTTTCATTATTTTTAGCCGATGTTGGTTTTAGGTGTTAGTTTCATGTTATGTTTTAGAAGTGAAAAACAAGTCTGAAGTGAATGCAAAAATGAGGTTCATTACTTGTTAATAAAGTTCGGATATTTTCTGCATTGCCAATTTCTACCTATGTTTGTTTTTTTTTCTGGTAAGAAATGCCCTGTTTGTGGGAAAGGAGCCATGTAAACCAAGGGCATTTGCTTGCCTTTTCAGAGCTGAAGAAGTAGATAGTGCATGGCACAGGTCCTGAAATAGTGTTCCCTGTTGTGAAAATCTATAGTCTGACATTGCCAAACAAAAATATTTATGTAAAATATTTGTTTAAAAACACCCGAATTCCCCAAAACCAAGGTCAGTGCTGAGATAAGAAGTAGTAAATTTAAGAAACATGGTGTTTTGGCAATGCTCTGTTAAAATATTTTGCAAATTTTCTTGGAGAACCTTGTTTGAATTCTTCCGGTGGCAACCTGGTATAACCTCAGCTGAGCGGACCGAAGACCTTGCTGGTACCAGTTTCTTTAATAATTTTTTTTTAGTTATAATCTTGAGACAAGGGAAATCATGGCTTGCTCTGCCTTTCACTCAGTAGTGACATTCAGAGCTATTTCTTTTCCCTCCCCCCCTGCCATAATTTTGTTTTTTAATGCTTCTTGCATGTGCTATTGTGGCTCTGTAGCTGTGCTGTAACTATAATTGTGCTGCAGAAGCTTGTGGTCAATGCTCCAACTTCCTCAAAAGCTACAAATTAAGCTTTCTCATGCAGATTTGTAGTCGCGAGGATTTTTAGATTTTTCCTCTTTTTAAAGCTGGAGATCCGTGTGACTCAGCCCGAGGGAGTGAGATGTTTTGAAAGTGAGAGGTCTTCTGCTTTTCGCAAAGTCTGCTGATGTTGTTGTGGAACGCAGGACGTCAAGTGTCTCTCTGTTCAGGGGCACTGAGGCACCCATCTGCTGACCTGACGGGGAATCAGGTGAGGTGTGCTGCCTTCCGGGAGAGCTGGAGTCCGAGACGTGGCCAAGAGGGTGCCACAACTTGTCAAGAGCACAGACTGTTATCCACTGCTACTCTTTCACTTGGGCACCAGTAACACTGCAAGCCAGAGCGTGGGCAGAATCAAGGAAGGACTATAAGGCCCTGGGGGTGCAAGTAAAAAATATTGGTGCCAGGTTCTCTTTGCCTCCATTTTACCAGTCAGAGGAAAGGGAGCAGCCAGAAATAGACCTATACTGCAGATCAACTTCTGGCTTCGTAACTTGTGCTGTCATGAGGGTTTTTGCTCTTACGACAATGGGACGTTCTTTGATGACTATGACCTATTAGGGATAAAATCCACCTGTCAAGAGGAGGCAGGGGAAGCTTTGGCAGCAGGCTGGCCAGCTTGGTAAGGTGGGCTTTAAACTGAAGGACTAAGGGAGTGGGGTCCAAAGTGGCAATGCTCACACCATTGCATCCTACTGGGGAACAAGCCAGGCCAACCAGAACAGCAAAAGATCAGAGCCATAAGGCCAGCCACCTCAAGGGTGTGTATGGCTATGGTGGATCCTGTTCCACACATCCTGGGAGACCTCCATGCTCAATTACCTCTCTGAAATGCCTGTACAGCAATGCACACAGCATGAGGAATAAACAGGAAGAATTAGAGATCTTTGTGCGGTCACTGGGCCATGATCTCATTGAAGTTACAGAGACATGGTGAGATAGCTTGCATGACTGGAATGCTGTAATGGATGACTACGTACTTTTTAGGAAGGACAGGCCAGGAGGGCCAGGGGGTGGAGTTGCTCTCTATGTAAGGGATTAACTGGAATGTACCAAGCTCTGCCTGGGGGCAGATGAAGAACAAGTCAAGAGCTTACAGGTAAGAATTGTGGGTGTTTACTACAGGTCACCTAGAAGTCGATGACCTTCTACAGACATCTGAGAGAAGCCTCATGATCACAGGCCCTGGTCCTCATGGGGGACTTCAACCACCCTGATATCTACTGGAAAGACAAGACAGCCAGGCACACACAGTCCAAGAGGTTCCTGCAGAGCATTGATGACAAATTTTTGACACAGGTCATGGAGGAGCCAACAAGGAGAGGTGCTCTGGTGGACCTTGTACTAACAAAGAAAGAAGGACTGGTTAGGGGCAGCCTTGGCTACAGTGGCCATGAGATGGTGGAGTTCAGGATCCTATGTGGAGGAAGCAGTAGAATTACTACCCTGTACTTCAGGAGAGCTAACTTTGGCCTCTTCAGGGACCTACTTGAAGGGATCCCATAGGTAAGGGATCCACTGGGTTAGGGCTCTGGAAGGTAGGAGGACTCAAGAAAACTGGTTAATACTCAAGAATCACTTTCTTCAAACTCAAGATCTGTGCATCCCTATGAGCAAGAAATCGACCAAAGGGTGTAGAAAACCTGCATGGATGAGCAAGGAGCTTCTGGCAAAACTTAAATGGAAGAAGGAAGTTTATGGAATGCGGAAAAAGGGACAGGCCACTTGCAAGGAATATAGGAATGTTGTCAGAGTATGCAGGGATGCAACGAGGAAGGCTAAGGTGGAATTGAGTCTGGCAATTGATGTCAAAGATAACAAGAAGGGCTTCAAATACATCAGCAGCAAAAGGAAGACTAGGGAAAATGTGAGCCCAGTGTTGAGTGAAGTGGGTGCCCTTGGGACAGAGGATACAGAGGAGGTGGAGTTACTGAATGCCTTCTTTGCTTCAGCCTTCATGGCTAAGGCAGGCCCTTCAGGAATCCCAGACCCTGGAAGTGAGAGAGGAAGCCTGGAGAAGGGAAGACTTTCACTTGGTCAGGGAGGATCAGGTTAGAGATCGTTTAAGCAAACTGGACACCCACAAATCCATGGGCCCTGACGGGATGCACCCATGAGTGCTGAGGGAATTGGCAGATGTTATTGCTAAGCCACTCTCCATCATCTTTGAAAGGTCATGGAGACCAGGAGACATGCTTGAGGACTGGAGGAAAGCCATTGTCCC
>NW_009619286.1:8524-11729 GCF_000690535.1 Cariama cristata | reverse complement strand
GGAGGATTGGCTGATCCATCGGAAGGCTGCGCTGCCATTCAGAGAGACCTGGACAGGCTGGAGAGTTGGGTGGAGAAGAGCCTGATGAAGTTCAACAAGGGCAAGTGTAGGGTCCTGCACCTCAGGAGGAATAACTCCGTGCACCAGTACAGGCTGGGGGTTGACCTGCTGGAGAGCAGCCCGGCGGAGAAGGACCTGAGAGTCCTGGTGGACAACAAGTTGACCACAAGCCAGCCGTGTGCCCTCATGGCCAGGAAGGCCAGTGGTATCTTGGGGTGCATTATGGAGAGTGTGGCCAGCAGGTCGAGGGAGGTTAGCCTACCCCTCTCCTCTGCCCTGATGAGGCCACATCTGGTGTAGTGTGTCCAGTTCTGGGCTCCCCAGGTCAAGAAAGACAAGGAACTACTAGAGAGAGTGGAGGGCAACAAAGATGATGAGGGGACTAGAGCATCTCTCTTATAAGGAAAGGCTGAGAGAGCTGGGTCTGTTCAGCCTGGAGAAGACTGAGAGGGGATCTCATCAATGCTTATAAATACCTGAGGGGTACATGTCAAGAAAATGAGGCCAGACTCTCTTCAGTGGTGCCCAGCGACAGATTAAGAGGCAATGGGCACAAACTGAAACGCAGGAAGTTCCATCTGAATATGAGGAAGAACTTCTATACTTTGAGGGTGGCAAAGCACTAGAACAGGCTGCCCAGAGAGGTGGTGGAGTCTCCTTCTCTGGGGATACTCAAAGCCCGCCTGGACATGATCCTGTGCAACCTGCTCTAGGTGACCCTGCTTTGGCAGGGGCATTGGACTAGGGGATCTCCAGAGGTCCCTTCCAACCCCAACTATTCTGTGATTCTGTGAAGTACAACTGCATTTATAAATTCTTTCTGTTTTATTTGGTTATTTTTGTTGAACACCATCCCTTTTGAATACTTGAGAAAGGTGGAGTTGTTATATTTTTAGTTAATCACATGAACCTAAAGAATTGATCAGGAGGCTTAAAAAATGTAATGGGTTTAGAACCCATTACAGTGCTGCAAAGGATGTCTTTTAGGGTGAACTATGTACCCTAAATAGTGCCTGATGTATTTTAATGTTAAAGTAACATTGAAACTGTTCACACAGAGGAAAATGGAAAGCTTACTCCAGTGACCTTTCCTTCAAGTCACAAGACCCGCATGGCTATTACATCGATGAGACTTTATGGCTGTTTTTTTCCCCAGCTCGCAGCAGGAACAGTAAAAAGGAGAAACTTTGCACTTAGTGTCCTGCTTAGCGGATGCACTAGGCAATATGTAGCGTAGCTGCCAATCCTTGCTGCATGGTTGCTTCTTTATACTCTGTTGTGGCAAAACAAAATGCCTCTGTATTTCTTAATTTTAAGAATTTTGTGCGCCATTGGGTGATGTGGGCAAGTACCACTAAGATAATGACAGAACATCGTCCCTGATAGATGCGTACAAGAGAGATTGTTTTTCCTCTCTGTCGCCACAGGTAAGGATCTCTAGTCAGTTGTGTGGTAATTAAGCCTGCTGTGCAATCAGGAGTCCTTGAAATGAGTGGGAAGAAAAAAGAAAAAGCTTCCCTCCCCTTGTTTGGTGCTGAAAGGGCCTGGGTTGTCGACGTTCGTCCATGAATAAAACAGCGAGAACTAGAGCAAAGGCTTGTTGTCTTGTACTTTCTCTCAACTTGTTGATGAGCATCCATAATTTAGCTTCAAAATTAATGCAGAAGTTTAGTCCCCACCTGCATTATTAGCTATTTTTGTCAGTTGCTCTGCATCTCTATATGTGTACAGTAGCACGTGCATACCACAAGCATGCCCCACTATGTAGTTTTTCAGTTTATCAAATGGCAAAGATGGATTAAATGGTTCACCTGAATGTTCATGTTTCAGTAAATATCGGAGTTGAGAGTAGAAAGCACATACCTGAGATGAAGGAAGAAAGAACAACTCTTAGAAATGTTTGTATATTAATTTCACAGATTTAGTAAGCACTCAAATAACTCTTTTTTTTTTTTTTTTTTTTTTTTTTTTTTTTTCTTTTCTTTGTATCCCAGCACTGGACTGACCCCAGGTGAAGAGAAGACCTAATTTACTAGCCTTTCTAATACTAATGGTGGGACTGGCTCCTGTTTCCATGTATTTATAGCCTGAATAAATAAACAAGGCAAAGCAGGGGGAGGGAGAGAGAGAAGTGAGGCAGAAGGAAGTGGCCTGCCCAGTTTCATAAGGCATGCCTAGAGATGCAGGTCCTGCTGCCCCAGGCCAGTGCTCTCTCCTCTCAGAGGTGCTCTGCAAACATTAGGAGAGGTTCATTGCATTTGGATTAGTTGCAGGTAAAATGGATGCTCTCTGCAGTGAAATGTGTAATATCAATAAACAGCTAACATAATTGATCTCCTTTGAAGCCAGGAAACATGGTATTAAAGAACAGGAGATACTTTACTAAAGAGTCTAAAACTGATTCTGAAATCAGCATTTTGTTCTCCAGGCAAATACCATTCAACTTGGTGCTTTGTTTATCTATTCAGGCAAAATGTCACTCTCTGGATTGATAAATAGAATTTACAACACTTGTAGAAACTTGCAGTGCAGATTTTTAATGTGCATCTTTTGCCATTTGTTTTTCCATTGTTGATGTTAAACTGTTAGGATGCTTCAAAATCCTTAACTGACATACGGAAGGAAACTTTAATACTTGTAAGCTACCTGTTCATATATCTAACAGCTCAGATGAGGTCTGTTCAATTCTTAAAATGAGGACTGCTTTATTTACAGTACCAAACTTTTAAACTGCTGCACAAACTCTGAAATACTTGCTTTGTACTTACAGGTATAGTCTACCACCAACCGAGGTTAAATCCATGGTAGTGGAACTAACTCTGTAAGACACAATAGAAGAACTTGGGTCATTAAGTTTGTAGCAACCAAGCGTAGAGGAGTAGAGAGCTGGAGAAATAAGCTATACTGTGTTTGACATCTTTTTAGAGATTGACTGAGTGCTTGCTTAATATGCTGGGATAATGTTAAAACAAGATGGGTACATGGATCGCATTGGCTTGACCTATTTGATGCAAAAGAGACAAAAGCACTGTGCAGCCTCTTGACATGGTTGTAATAGCTTGATATTCCTTCTAACAGGTGCAGTCAAATTCTTATATCTAGAGTAAACAAAAAAATAAGGATTTTAACATTTGGGGGGGGGGGG
>NW_009619286.1:0-8493 GCF_000690535.1 Cariama cristata | reverse complement strand
GGCGGGGAATACCGTAAAACAAGAGGCATATTTACAATACAAACCAGAATTGAGCGGTGCAGTTAGAGAGTGAATACTTAAGTGTCTTGGTTTCTTTACAATCAGGATGTGCATAGAGAAAGATGCAGCAGCTCAGGCATTGCAGAGTGGTTGTGTGATTGTCATAATAATTCTCAATTGCATTATATTTAGCTTTACTTCTCACAATTATGTCCTAGCAGCTTCTATATCTGTTTTAGTTGTTAGAAGTGTTCAGTCATTTCACTAAAGATGAGTATTTTCTCTCCGAATCACTTGGCTGGCTAAATTTTGTGCTTTAAGTCTCTTAGTTATATTGGGATTTTTTACAAGATTCTTAACTAACCTCAAAATTTGAGAGTGATGCTCTACTTAAAAGGACTCACGTGATGACATTTATGCAGAGATTGCATGTTTTTAATCTGAGAGGTGTACTGAAAAAAGGTGGGGATGAGCGTTGGCTCTCATTTTCAGTTTTGCACACAGCCTCCTTGTGTCTGTCCAACAAGCACTAGCAGCAGAAATAACTTTATTTTTGGACCAGATCTGGTCCCTGGCACCAGTCTCTCTTCCTGATCTGGCAGGGACTTCCCTGTGGGTTCCCCCGCGTCACTAGTGGTGACACTTCTGGGATATTGACTTCTGAATTTCTGACCCTGATTAGAAAGCCTATATCAAACCACAGGAACAGTTTTACTTGAAGTTGCTGTCTTTATACATAGAAAGTTTGTTTCCTTTAATTTAAATTTTGCAAATAAATTAATTTATAAGAAATTTCAAACTCCTACTGATAGCGTGGGTGTTAACTGGGCAGCTATTGCTGACAGATTCTGTTACAGCAGCTGTAAAATATTATAAAGAGAAATTGCCCCTCTGAAGATCATTACCTCCTACATCTATATTTCAAGAGGTTTCTAGTACATATTTTATCTGGGAATCTCAATCTGCCTACTATTTATGTGAGACAGAAATTGGGGCACAGTGTCTAGTGGAATCTGCCCTTGCCATGCAGTCTTCCACTGAAAGGTGGAACTGGGCTGTGTTGTAGGATTTGTACAGGAAAAAGTCTGCTTTTTAAAGGTTGCTAGACAAGACGGGGGGTTGAAATGTAGCTTTGCGTCTAATTAATTTCAGACAGGTCCTCTATGGTAGAGCTTGATTCTTACTATTTGATACCAGAAGGATGCTGTCACCTGTCTTGCAGGCTGCTTAAATTGAGTTTGCTTCATTTACAATCAGAAAAAAGATACTCAAGTCCTAAGCCTTTTCAGTTGAAACTTGGCTGTTTTGGCGGAGCCACATAGAACCAGGGGAATGGATGGAAACAATTGGCTTCAGTTTGTTTTAAAAAACACAACTTAGGGAAGATGGGGCAATAACAGATGCATCAGCATCATGTAGCCAGAGAGAAAGGGAGGCCCAGGTTGTGCTTAATAGCACCCTGTGATATCTTGGGCATCAAACCAGGAGTAATTTTTGATTACATATGACCTGGTAGTTGTTCTGTCTTGCATGCAGTCTTTGTATTTGGTTCCAAATTTTTCTTGCTTCTGAGTGTAGTTGACACTATTCTTGAGAATGTATTTATTTTCCTTTGAGTTTCCAAACACAATTTATACTCCTCTGCAATCAAGTGCTTTTGTGGGATTTGAGGCAGGCCCAATACACTGATTTTTTTTCAAGTTTGTTCCATGTGTTAGCAGAAAGATTGGAACTACATCTCAGCTATGAAGTATTTTTACATCGGTGAAAAGGTTCTTTTCTTTTGAGAATTGTATTGCTTGATGCAAGGATGCTTCTTCTGAAAGAGGATTGCTACTTACCCTCCTTAATGACAGTAGTCAATTTGGCAAAGTGCAGGCACAACGGAAGTTTTATTCACTGTGTTTAGTAGAAAGGCAGCAATTTTTTTTTTTATTTTAATCATGACAAAGATAACTGATCTTATGAGACTAAATGGAGCAGCTATTAGTATAATTTTGCTAGAATTACATTTAAAATACAAAGATTTCTGGAGCAGTAGATAATGATGGAGGAAGAAGTTCTGTGCAGAGCTTTCACGATTCTCTGACAAAGTGAGCTGTTTAATCAAGCTTTTGTTTTATTATGGCTAAATGTAAAGGCATGCATTAAGTAGGAAGAGAAACAGACTCATCCTACGAAATGGAAAATTGGTATCCAGCAAAGAAATCCTTTTTAAAAAGGATGCGTGAACGATAAGGAGGGTATTTAGACAAAACACAAAACCAATTCCAGGACCAAAGAAAAATCATGAAAGTCTTCGAGCTCAGTGCTTTGCTTACTGAAACCAAAGATAAAGGTTCTTTTTTGTAGGTTTGTTTCATAGAAGGAAAAATGCAAGAGCCTGTGCTTTGTTTTGTCACAAAAGGCAAAGCAAGAATTTATTTGAAAGCTGGTTTTGCTTTAAATTGGAAGGAAAAGCACAATTTAACAGTGAATTGTTGGAACGGCTGTTGAAATTGAGGAATTTTTCATTTCCTGGTGTGTGTGGATCAGGACAGGATTTTTGATATAATTTTTTTTTTTTTTAAAATCTAGATATGTTTCATTCAAAATAATAGTAGAGAGTTAAGCAAATGCTCTCAGTTCAGTGTCAGAAAGGACTGTTCTTGCTTCCAGCCTGGTCTTTAAAAACTGTGAAAATGTGCAGCAGGCTGATGTCACTCATTTGTAATCAGAGCCTTGCTGTATTCTGTATTTGTGAGGTCTGATTTTAGTATCTGCAGCTGAAGGAAGGAACCCCCTCAGATGTTAATGCATCTGAGAGCTGAGTGTGTGAGGGAAGTCCACTGCTGCCCTGCCAGGCAGAAGGCTGAATCTGGCAGCCTTTCCTCTGGCCACACGTCCATTAATTTTAGCAGAAAGGTGAAAACTGTCTGTTCTGCATATCCAATGGGAATTTCCCCCTAAGACTGATGCTTCATTAGGAGGGGGGCAAAAACCAAAGGCAAACAATATCTGCTATTCATGTGGTGCTCTGAACTGGAAGCCTGTTGCTCTCTGCAGATCAGTAGCAGTAGCTAGGGAACCGAGGTGCTGCCGTATGCTGACCTCAGCCGGAGGGGATGCACAGGGTATTCGCTGCCACTGGACAGCAGAAGTAGAAACTTCTGCTTCTTGACGTGAACACAATTTTGACTTGAATGTGTGTTTTGTGTGAGTAAGGATTTGGTTTGTACAGTCTGTCAATCATGTGTTTTATCGTAACAGGTGACTGACAGGTGAGAGAAGGAGTGGTCATACTTCTCAAAAGCTTACAAAAGCATTAAACAGTTGCTGCTCATGTTCTCTTTCCGAATGACAAACTGATAATGTATAAATAGTTGGCATGAGGAGTTCATTGTAGCTATTCAACATCTTTTATTAAGTTTCTTATTAAACCGGGTATAATAAATCACTTACTAAGTTACAAGTCAGTAATGCAATGTGTATGGGGAGATGCATTTTCTTTTCATGTACTTTAAAAAGCATCTTGAAAGTAAGGTGTGCTGGAAGAGTTGTGAGGAGATGCAACACCCATGTATTGGATGCTATCGCTTGACATTGCTGTGAGGGAGCTGAAGAGCAGCTGGGTGCCACCGGCAGCCGCTGCCTCCCACTCCTGTGTGAGACCACGTTGCAGCATGGTTGGGTTTTGCTTGTTTTCTGTGTTGGGCTGTGAGTGGTGGGAGGCCCTGAGTTCATCACACTGTGTTGCTACAGCAGCTGCTTTCCCAGCAGAGAGGAAAGGAGACTAGTGGGCCAGCTAGAAGTGTCCCAATGGGCCAAATCCGGTCAGCATAGCCTGCCGGCACAGGTGATCATTAAGGTTTACTAATACAACATGGTCTTGGTAGGATAAAAAGTTTGTGTTGTACAGGAGAGTTGAGAGGATTGTGGGTTGAGCAATTGTGTTGAATCTCTAATAGTGGGAGGAGTTTGGGAGTAGTTGTTTTAGCAAGAAACATAGACCAGCAAATGCAGCATGGGCTGCTGAAGTTGCAATGTGTTATTAGCTGCAGGAGGGTTAAGCAGTTGAACAGTATTGACTGTTTCACTCATAAATGATAATTAATATGTCTTTTTATCACTGATTCAATTTCTGCTGCTAGCTCGGACTTTTCTGTTACTGTCAATGACATTTGGCCATTCTGAACATGGCCACACTTTGCTCAACAGTCAGTACCACCTTTGAGGCCCAGAGACCTCCTGCAAGAGCAGGATGGGAATGAGCAGCTAAGGAGAAAGGCTCCAGAGAATAGAAAACTTCCTCCATTGGCAGAAAATCCCTTTAAAGGCGTTTCTTCCCTTTCCAGCCATGTCCCAGAAACCTCTGATAGAAGGGGACTGGAAGCTGGATGATGGACTTGAAGAAGGTGTAGCCCCACCCCGTCAATTACCACTTGCATTTAAAGGGTAAAATTAATGAAGTTAATCACATGTACTGAAAATCTTGGTTATGTGAATTACTTAGATCTTTTAAAATAGAGAAATAATTTCTTGTAGGGTTCACAGGCTTTTTTTTTTTTTCAGGCTTGGTTGGTTACTTTGGTTTATTGTCCCCATGATGTATGCTGCTATCTGAAACACTCCGGGGTGCACCTTTTAGAGTAATACAAGATGTCCAGTTCAGATTAAGGACCACTGCAGTGTTCAAAGCAAAAATACTGAAATAATTATTGAAATAGTATTAAAGACCAATTTCTAACAAAGGTGAAAAGGAAGATGGATTCAGAGAGTTAAAACGTAAAGCATAATAAAAGGGGAAGGTGCTTAGAGGGTAGAAGTACATCGTGTAATCAGCAAAGAAAATGTCAAATACGTGACTTGTCTGACAGTCTTTTAGTAGTTCACTTTGGTATCATAATTTTCAACATGCATCTTTAACCGAAGGAATTTTTGGGGGTGTGTTTACTTTGTTAAGGTAGGGAAAAAAAAAAGCCAAAGGGTAATCTGTGCGATCAAAATATTTGCAAGTGTACATTACAATGTATAGTATTCAAGATGAGGACTTCAAAGAATGTTTGGAGAGATCAAACGTACATGATTGTGAGGCTTTAACTGATAATTTTGTTTTAAAATTACCCAACATGTAAGGTTGGTGTTAAAGATAAGCCTAAATTTAGGGCTGGGAGAAGACTTTGTCATCCAATTCAATTTTCACCAAATTGATTGTTTATTTCCTTGGGAAACTTCTGCAGATTTAATTTAAAACTTCTTGGTTTGTGGTTTTTGTTTTGGGGATTTTTTTTAAAAATTAAAACTCAAATGGAAGTTTTTTACTTGGAAACATTCCTTGTGTTCTATGGTGATTTAAATTTCTTTATAATACTAATTTACTGCTCTGCCCTGGGCTTGTACCTGACCTGTGCCTCCTGTGGTGCCCCGTGAGCAGGACCTTCCAGGCTGCCTCTGTCTTTTGTGTCTCCTGAAAGGCAGAATGTGCCATGGTTTGTGAAATGTAATTCAAAAAGACCCTCGTTTATACGAAAAATCAGAAGGTGATATGTACATTACTAGAGCTTTTCTGAAACATTGCAGCAGCATTTCCAAATGGAAAACTTCAGATTTTTCAGTTAGAAGACTTGTATTTTGATTTTCCATCAATAAAATTCTAATTCTCATCGCGTACAAGTTCTCATTATGCACTAAAGCGATGCTAACAGAGATTTATTTCCCAGGAGAAAAGGCGAAAGCATCACATATGCGATCCTGATACAAATGATTACCCCCACAACATATGCAGTATGGTAATATGGGGTTAAGTATGGCATGAAGGCTCATGTGGTGGCCTAGCAAACATGAAGAACAACAGGATTTTGAACAGCCATATTATCCAGACACTTAGTTAGGGCTCTCTGAACACACACACACACACACACACACTTGAAAAACCAGTTTAACAGCAGCATGTGCTGGTTGAGCAGAGAGTCAAGCAAGTAAGTCTGGGCGGGCGTTGGAAATCCTTCAAGGAAACAAATATTCTCGGCTGATGATACACGTGAGGTGTCCTTTGGAGTCACAGGACTGTAGGTTGCATTCCTTTTGTTAATGACTGAGCTATACCAAAGGAAGTCATACTTCCATTTCAGAAAACCTGTAACATGAACTTCTTTTTGTTTGGGTTGTCTTGAGCTAGGTTGATTGAGAGAGGAGCTGTCTTTGGTTTGGTTTGTGTAGTGTCCAGCACAAGAAGTTGCATACCCCATAGTGAGATTCACTGAGAGCTGTTGCAATAGGAGCAAAGTGATGTCTCATCCTCTAAAATTACATTTTAGTAAAATACGTGCTCTAAAACCCCCATAAAATTCACGTAGAGACAAAATATTTAATGCTACTACTGGTTGAATTGTACTGATTATAGGAGTCATTAACATGGAGGCAGAGCTTCTCTGAAAATTGGCAGTTTAAGAAAGACTCAAAATCGTTTGTTTGTTAGGTTAATTATCACAGGGACTTGGTCTTTTTCTGTCTGTGTTTTGAGTAGTTACTAGTTTCACCTAAATGTTGGAGACACTGCGTGTTTGTCATCATTTAGTTGTTTTTATTATGTTCTGCTGAGAACATGGAAGCCCTTTATTTTCTGTTTGTTGCTGTGAAATTGTTTCAAGTTTTATGACTTCACAGATATTGACTGTATCAGTGGTTTTTAATTGTGCATATTTATGATTTTGATGTTTTACAAGATTCTGGAGGTTAAGCCCCTCAACTCTCACCGTTCTCCTTCTGTTTGCTGCTGATGGAAGCACCTTAGCAGCAAGTAAACTGCTGGCAAAAGGAATTGCAGCACTAACATAAAGTTGTTTCTAATCTAAGTGCTTCTCAGTCAAGAATCGCAGTATGAGGGAAAAACATATGCAAGGAATCGGTCAATTGTAGCTTTTATCTAATGTACTATATTTACAACCTCTGACAATTTGAGCTGAGCGCAGCAAAAACCTGGCTTAATTGCAAGAACTGCAAAAAAATACTTGCATTTTTTTTCCCCTGAATAAATGGTTATTTTTTCAGGATCAAATGCATCTCTGCATTATGAAAGAAAAAAGCAGTAGTGCTGTGCCTGTGCTTATTAGGTGGTTGGAAAAGAATGTACAAGTCCAGATTTTTCATTGGATCTACTTAGATTTCAGATCACATACTGGAGCATATTCTCTGATGCTTCTAATTCTGCAGGGAATGTTGTACATTTTGATGATACTTTTATTATCACTTTTCACTTCCAAGAATGTCTATAAGATTTTGTGTACAGTTCTGTGTGATAGTATGCCAGGAGTAAGCCTTTGTAATTCTGGAGTGTAAGTATAGAAAAGAACACAGGATTTCGTAATGTATCAGCGCCAAAGTGTTTATGATTTGAAAGAGATATTTGTTACTTCTGTGAGACTGCATGTAAGTACATATATTTAGGCAATATTTTTTTGCAACATTGCTGACTGAACTTGTAAAATACTGTTGTTTTTTCATCTTAGGTCTGAGGGTAACTGTATTACTAACATCGTCTCTCATGGTATTGGGAGCTGGCCTGAGGTGTGTTCCAGTTTCAGACCTAGAAATTAGGAAGAAGTAAGTGAATGCGTTATTTTTAATATACATATTTTATACTTTTTGCTAATGTAAATTTTTCTGCTACTGCAAAGAAATGTTGGTACAAATTTTCTATATGAATTTGATACACCAAATGTTTGTTGTGTGGATGTGGGCTTACATGCTTTGCTTCTTAAATGGATTTTTCTAGTCCTCCTTCTACATAGTATCTGAAGATCAGAAAGTCCTTTACAAACTTGAGTTAATTAAGCCTCACCCCATTCTGCATAACTAATATTAATCTGCTTTGCAAACAAGGAAGCAGAGATTTAGAGATGTTCAGAAACTGGCCCAAGATCACACAGGGAACCATGCCACAAAACCCCAAAATACGTAATTTGTATGCAAATGTTAAAAAATTAGTTCATGTTCCTCATATTGCATGTATGAGATTGTACAGTGAGACAGATGAATTTGCACAAAATGACTTTTTTCATGTAGTTTCTTCCAGTCTGCATTCTAAAGTAGCCTTGTACTTTCTCTGTGGTTGAAATGAATGCCTTCTATACACATGCAATTTAAGAGTTTGTGACAGAGATAGATTCCTTCCTAAAAATCACAAAACCCAAACAATTCGATTGTCCTCGTCAACATATCCTGAACCTGGGAATCCTCAGTAAGTACAGGAGTTGCACTTGTTTTGTACAGCCATGGAATATGAATCATAGAATGGTTTCGTTGGAAGAGAACTTAAAGACCTTCTAGTTCCAACCCCCCTGCCAAGGGACACCTTCCACTAGACCAGGTTGCTCAAAGCCTCATCCAAGCTCGCCTTGGACACTTCCAGGGATGGGGCAACCTGTTCCAGTGCCTCGCCACCCTCACAGGGAAGAATTTCTTCCTTATAGCCAATCTAAATCTTCCCTCTTTCAGGGTAGATTTTCATTGCCC
>NW_009619285.1:13145-23293 GCF_000690535.1 Cariama cristata | reverse complement strand
TGGCTGTGCTCCCTCCCAGCTTCTTGTGCACCTCCTCGCTGGCAGAGTATGGGAAACTGAAAAGTCATTGACTTAGAGTAAACACTACTTAGCAACAACTAAAACATCAGTGTGTTACTAACATTATTCTCATACTAAATTTAAAAACACATTACTGTACCAGCTACTTGGAAGATTAACTCTCTTCTAATCAAAACCAGGACATGGGTCTAGGAAAGAGATCTGGACAGAGCAAGTCTTGCATTTACAACTGCAGATAGCTAAACTTAGCCCTAAACTGGCATAATAAATATTCAAAAATTAACTAAAAATCTTATTTGTACAGTTTTCTACCTTAAACAAACCGTTAGATTAAAAACTTATAGTCAATTCCCATGGGAAAAATATTGTTAAGAGATAATTAAGGTGGAGAAGAGACACACAATTTCTTATTTAAAATTTCAACACCAACCCCAGAAATATCTTCCTTGAGTATGAACTGAAAAGACTTTGTTCATTACAAATTCATTAAGGAACTTGCATTCAGTTACTCATTCTTTGGAGATATATTCCCTGCCCCTCATGCAGTAAAGGAATTAAATCTTCTTAGATTTTTACAACTCTGAAAGCATTTTGTGGGTAATCTGAACCCTTCTCCTCTAATCAGAGGAATTTTTTTCAGTTTTTGTTTCTCTGAAACCAGGAAAATTGTGTACCTCATGTTGAATTTGGAATTCATTCAAATACCACCTTATTCCCCTCTGTAGCCTCCTTGCTAATCAAAAATACTATATGACTTCTTTCCAACTGAAGAATCCATCAGGTTATATATATATTCAAGCCTAAATGAATGAAAACAGACTTACGCCTCGTATTAGTATATTAGGTAAACAGGAACAAATGTTGGTTTTGAGCTTCATTGTTTTCCTTCTCTTCCTCTCTCTCTTTTAGTGCCAAGGCCCCAGTAGAGTATAAATGCAGAATATCAGCCCATCTTCTAATATATGCAGCATAATCTTCTTAAAATGAGTTTTCACTTCAAGGAACAGAAGGGCTTAGAGATGAGCAGCATGGCTTTTTTGTATTTGGCATCTCATTATACTTAGTACAATTTTTTCGTTCTTAGAACAATTGAATATCATTAGTGAAGGAAAATTGTCCCTATATATTAATAGTTATTTGTTTTATTTTGTTTTGTTTTCTTTCAGGGGCATGAGGAAGAAAGTGAGACACACAGCAAGGCTTTTTTTTCCTTCATGGGGAAAGGGAAGATGGTTTTGTATTTCACATTCCTTTCTCCCAACATAATGTTTACCCATTACTGGCCATCCTACCCCAAACAATTCTATTTAAACATTAGCAAATGGACATTTCCATGAATTCAGGGTGAAGAAATAGGGGAGTAAAAATATTTTTCAGTAATTAATTTTTTTATGGGAAATGGCCTGAAATGCAGAGACATATGAAGAACTGAGAAAATCCTCAATATGTTTGAGTATAGATTTAATTCATCACTGCTTCTTGGCTGAACTCAAACACAGCATCAGTTTAAAATCCAACATCTTCCCTTGGGAACTCTCATCTGAGTTCTTTACTGATTAAAGCCAATGAAGCTGGACCAGCAGACAATTTGCCCAAATATCTATTTGCATGGGCAGTTTGTACAACGTTAGTGCCTAGTGGAAATTCAGTGATTTAACATATTTCTTACATGTTTAGTTATTTCTTTTAAGTAGGCTGGTTGGAGAAGGTAGCAAGTCTACTCATGTCCAGCATAATATTGTTGGATTTCAAACAGTATAAATGTAAGGTATTGATACTGGTAAAGCAATAATTAATTCTTCCATCCTATCCAATGTAGTGTCATAATCCGTATCAGGAGTTCTCCAGGCCATTGACCATCAATTAACTTGTGTGTGACAATGTGCTTACCTCCACCCCTCCTCTTTCCTGCTTAAGCGATATCCACCAGCGGTGGTCGTGAGCAACTTAAGCACCTGGCTTAAGTTGGAGTCTGGGGAGACAGGTAACAACACAGTAATTAAGGGCCATAAATCTTGCTCAACAGGGCTAATTAAGCATGTGCCAACTGAAATACCGCTAGTATGCGAATATGAAAATATCATCTTACTCCATACAGTGTGGACAGCCCATGGCCTGTTGAGCTCTCCTGCATGGCAGTGGGCTGTATACCAGTGGGCTGCATGCCAGGGTCTCCCCTTGAGTAGGGACATGTCTCAAGGTTACTACTTGAGGTTCAGAAATTCGTTGCTGCAACAGATTCTCAGTAAGGGATTAATAGCATGTTAAATTTTGAAATCTTAGCTAAGTGATGTCAAGGATTGATTGTGCACATATAATCCTGTAGACATAAACCATTGACCAAGTCTGAGACTAGGAATTGATCCAGCCACACCTAGACTCCTCTCTGAGAAGGAGTTTAGAAAGCAAGGGGGTCCTCTCTGAACCTCATGACTCAACAGGAGGGGCTCTCTGACAGTTTTGTGTGACCCTGTCCTCTACGGAGCAAAAAATCAAGTGTACCTGGCCATTGAATCCTGTTAAACCACTGTCACATTTACTATCAAACTTGTTAAATCACTGGTTTATATGAATACACATATTGTTACTTCTCTCTTACAAGTGAAGTGTGTCACTTCATCCACAACACTTGTGTCATACCTAAAAGAGATGGGAGGAATAAGGAATAGGAGATAAGAGGAGAATGCTTAGGGAAATGTAATTCTCAAATTCAAGGCTGTAACTTTGGGTTACAGACTATCACTATAAGAATGGCCACACAGATTGTCTCATTTTCTTTTATGTCTTTGATGAAGATGGCATGAAGACACAATGCTGAAAGACTTTATCACCAACATATTTTAAAAATAAGATGACATTGGAAAGAATGGGAGCACTGGCACACTTGTAGAGATCAGCACAGAAAGATCTCCTTAGCATCAGAGATTTAGCTGGTGAAACACCCTATTTTTGTGCTTAATCCCTTCAACCCAATGTGTAGCCTTCCTGTACTTTGGAGATCTGCAAGCTGGGTTGGACCTACTGCCATAAACCACCACCAGATGCTAGGTTGTGCTAAGTTCCAGTTCAGCTCGGCTTGATTCAAATGGGCAGCTAACCAAAAACGGCCTCAGCTTCATTTCAGAGCCTGAACTGCTGTACTCACTGGTCTTGGCACACGCTTTACAGGCAGTTAGCACTTGCTTAGATGGTAAAGGAAACCATCTCTGAACTAACCAGTTTCTGCTTAGTTATTGTTTTTTCACAGCCACAGCCACCTATGTTCATCCCTCCAAAATGTGGACATCTAACAAGTTTGCTAAACTAAAACCCATTCATCTAGGCAGCTTCCTAGAGAACATCATCTCCAGGGAAAGATTTTTTAGTCTTAGTTTTGATTCACTATTGAAAGATGTAAATTCCCCAGTGGTTATAAACATGGCATGCTTCTTTTATAGAGGTGAGATCTAATTCACAGCTTAAAACAAATTAAGACACCATGTTAAATTCCTACATGTGAACTAGAGTTTTCAGCAGAATTCTAAACAGTACATTCAGTGGAGCTTGCTTCAGCTTTTAAATCACAGGGCATAAAAACAACCATGGTGCCTGAAGGCATCCTTATCTGGTCTCCAACTAATGGTCTGGAGAGCCAAGGGTATCCCACAGTCCCACATTATATCTACCAATCCCATGTGGGTAGTTTTGATACCATAACACATCTCAAATGCTACTGGATACACATGTACAGTTAAATGGAATTAATGCCGGTATTTACTAGACCTTCCAGGAAACGTAATAAAATCTTAGACACCTACCTTCCATGCAGAAAACTGAACTTGAATGTCTTAGTCCGGAAGCCCAGTATCACTTTGAAGAACAACTGGGGGTTTTCCCCAATGGAAGATAAATCCTACTTGAGAAAGAAATTTTAATTTTTCCTTCCAGTTCTTGCACGATTCACAAGGCTAGCTCAACAATGCACAAGTTTCTTGTTTCTTCATTTGTGTGCTAAATAAAGACCATCAGAAACAAACTGCAGTGCTGCAGTCAGAGATCATTGTATGTGATTTAATCCAGTCCGCGGTGGGAGCCCATTTCCACCACATGCCATTCGGTGGGATGGGGCGCACCCCATTATATGTTGCATAGGGCAGAAAGGGAGAGCTCAACTGCTCCTTCACTGGGGAGTGAGAGAAGGCTGCAGAGGTTGATTTCGGCAGTATATGCTAAAGAAGATAACGTTTTAAAAATAACCCTCTATCTCCAAGAATTCTCTGCATGCAGCAGAGAAGAGGAAATTACACTCAGGGGCTGACAGTTGGATTGCAGTAAAAACTCCAGTAATGATGCCCTGTCCATGGAGGCTTTACCAGCCTTGGCTGTAATTGAATGTTCTGACCTTCTCAAGCCCTGTTCTATAAAATAAATAAAAACCGAAATAAATAAATAATCCTTCCATTTTAACTTTAAGAACATACTGAAATTTATATCAGTTAAAATAAAAAAGGCATAATTTAAAGAATACAGTAATTGGAGAATGTTTCTCTCTTGCCAGTCAAAATAAGCTGCATGAAAATAAGGATGTAAAAGAACAAAAGAAGCAAAATAAAATGTCAGTATGAAACTATCTCTTTTTGCTTTATTTTTTCCCCTTTGGTGAAATTCTAGGGGAAAGAGAACTGACTACTTGTATACGATTAGTTTAGAGAACTGCTTACTAAAAATTAGTGTTTGGCAGGTTTCGTGAGAGGCTACAAGAGTAGCAAATTACATGGAGGCAGAAGGAGGACTAGAAGGAAAAATGAAGACAGTGAGCAGCACAGTGATTTGAGTATGTAGCTTGTATAACATCCTCCTGGACTTATTTCAGTAGTTGCTTTATACAGTAAAGAAACACAGCTTGGAAATACCAGCCTGGAATAACAACAACAACAAAAAAGATGCATACATCTGGAAGACAACACTGAAGTAAGATCAGAATGTCTTTTTTACAAGAAATATCACCATTTTCACATACTTCTACTTGTTCCAGATTAGAGGAAAAAAAAAAAAGTTTTACTTGAAACATTTTACCTGTAATTAGTTTCAAAAATATTTAGTCTCCAGTCAAACTAAATGCCCTGTTCTGATTAAGGCAAAGTAGTTCCTCTTATGTTTAACTTTTCTCTTTCAGTGAATAACACAAAAAAACCCTTAAGAAAACCCCAAATCTTTAATGTCATATTTTGAGTTTATTGAAATACTTCAGCATAACATCCTTCTGTATGTTTTGATAGCAACAGAAATTTTGTGTGAGGAAAATGCCCAGAATTCGTTTTTAATGGATATGTGCATAGATATAAAAGCTTTCTCTTCTTAATGTTGATATCAGTGGAGATCTGGCACTGCTTTTAATGATATCAACTTACTCCAGGCTAAAACCATTCCATCTGTTAATACTTGCCTGTAGTGAGCCTGTTTGCACCTTAGTCTCTAGCTGTCACATGCAGTTTTAGAGGCCAGGAATGGCATTTTATTCTAGCAGATGAGGCCTTCTGTAGGGTTTAATTGCCATCCAGTCATGGCTCTCTGCATTTGTTGAAAGGTACTCTAGAACAACTATCTCCTAACATAGGCACTGCAGTTACAAGTGTAAAAAGGCTTGGTGGAGCAAATGAAGGTCTCCAGGGTGGGTTTAGGCAGTCAAGCCAGTTCATTCCTGCACTACCTAGGGTCCTCGTCCTGTGCATATGTCAACTTGCTCTCAGACTGGGATCTGCACAGAATTAGTTTCTCTTGAGTGCTAAACCTGCTTATAGGACTAGCAATGGTGAGTGGCAGAGTGAACAACATGTGCTCAACGTCACCTGACCCACCTGGCCTGGGAAGTCAGCCACTGTAGCTTAAAAACAAAGAAAATGTTAATGAAGTCTCATATCTTAGCTTATCCTTAAATACTGAGCTGTGACCTTGGGCCTGAAGATTGTACCAAGGAAAGTAAACTTCCATTTTGTCCTCGGTGGTTCCAAAGATCTTCTATGCAGCTGTGAGACTATCAGTTCACTTTTTGCATATTTTTCATTGGTCTTAATTTTTCCTCTTTTGTTTTTTTCTTTTTTTTTTTTCCCTATGCAGACCATAAAGTTTTCAGGATGAGTACAGTATTTTTATGCATCTTTCTAAACTATGTAACATAATGGAGCCTCTGGGGCTTACAGTAGAATGAACAATAATTGCTCTAATTCATTGTGCAAATAGAAAAGAGTTTCTCAAAATGGCTGTCAGAATAGGATGAAGTCTATTATGCATATTTATTTCTGCTAAGATTTGTAAATATTTTAATAGGCTTGGGTTTTATCTGGGCAACGTTTAGCTATCAATTACTATACTTCACATGCAAAATATTGTCCACAATATGTGCGTAAGGTAGCATTAGGCCTTCTTATGAAAAATGTAAGCAAGGCAGTTGGAAAAAAGGATAAACAGGAGTAAGGGTTATTTTGGTTTTATTTACCTGTACAATATGATATATAATTTCTCCAGTTATATAGTTTACAAATAGGATTGTGACCTAAAGCTAATCCTGTTTTAGACACATTGCTATTGGAAGATGAGCAAATTCATTTGGCTAATAACAAAAATAATTCTTACTGCCTCTGCTCAGACAAGTATGTTTGATAACATTGGTTTTCTTTTTAATTTGTTATTTTCAAAGTGTGTTTATTTTGTTGGGGAACTCTTATATGAAACTGCGCTTTAAAAAAGTTAATTACAAATTGGAAAATAACAATGAAACCTGACTTTAAAAAAAAAAAGTAACAAAAATATCTTTTCCATATTTCTAAAAAAAGCCCAGCCCAAAATGTAACTAGAATTGGAAAGGTTTTTTAAAAATACCAACTGTAATGTCATTTAGACTTCAATAAGTACATAAATAATATTAATAATAAAATTTAGAGCCTCTTTGCTTCCAATTCAATCCTAATTATTTATTTTTTCTGGTTTAGAATTTATGCAAGTAATTTACTTCATTATTATAATAATTATACTTATTTTTAAATTTACATATTTTACAAAGATTTTAAAGAATTTTTTCACAATGTTTTAAGAGTACATAGGCATCTAAAAGCCACATCATCATGATGTGTACACCACGTGCATAAATGTGTCCAATTTATTCAGTGTTTCTATCACTTTAAGAAATGAGGTAGTTATATTAAAGTGTTTTTTGAACATTCTAAATTTCTCTTCAGAATTTTATAGCAATTTTATTTACTTAATTTTAAGAATAAATTCTGTTAGTTAAAATAGCATTTCTGTGTGTTTGAAAAATCTGTTACAACTATTTTTAATAAATACACAAGGCTGGAATGATAAAAAATTACATTTCAGAAAGAAATGTATACAGAAGTGTGAAGTAGCTTTTTTTTTTTTTTTCCCCAATTAAAATAAAATGATTTGACAGGTTAAAATTAAACACTGAATCAAAACACTTATTTGAAATGAAATGTTTCATTTTGAATAGTTGATGTGAAGCATACATTTTCCATCAAATTGGGATCATAAATTGGAATGCCACTCAAATTCTACTTTAATTCAAATGCCATTTCAAAAGGAAAGGGTTAGGTCTGAACTGAGATTTTAAAATAAATATTTTATTCTATTCCAAACTGTTGTTTTCCAAAATCAGAAAGATTATGAAAATTGACAGTCCCTACATACAATTTTGAATATAATGAATACTCATTTTTCAAAGGAAAAACATACACGCAAACAAACATTTTTCATCAGAACATTTTATCTTTAGCCTGATTCCTTACATATCCATCTTGGATGTGTCTGAACCAGGTTTTCTGGAGCAGAGCTACATTTTTACCAGAGTTCATATGATAATAACACTCCTGAGAGCTCTGTTTCATAAACAGCTGCCTTGTTAAGGAGATTGTTCTTAGAATGTCACAAGCATTCTCAGACATCTTAATATCAGGAACGAAAAAAAAAAAAAAGAAAAAAGGAAAATAAAAAAGGAAAAAGAAAGAAAGAAAGAAGTGTACAATAAGCAATTAAAGAAAAATGTCATAAATTGTTCAGGTGTTGAAAAAAAAAGAAAGGACTCTGTTATAATAAAAAGTTTGCAAGTATACAAAAGAAAAATTATTAGGCTGACCTTAAGTGACTATAAAACATTCATACAGAGGAAGGAATATTTGGGCTGCATTTCAGTTATCATTATTTAGGTAGAATAGTTTGGGAAATTCCAGAAACATCATTGTCAATTAAACAAAAATTTGGATGGCATTTGTAAATGGACACTTCTATTTTGATGGGAATGTGTCAAGAAGGTAAAGGAAACAATAGCAGACTAGACTGTATTTGGGAGCTACTGTGTGCTGCTATTGTAGGGTGTTTTCACTTGTTCTACACCTTTGAATATGTAAGAGCTATTTCCCACGGAAATGCTCGTAGTCAGCCACACTGCTACTTTTTTTAAAGAGTTTACACATATCAACAGAAATATTTATACTTTCCTAAATCTCCCTCTGATTGAATAATATTCTAAATTCCAGAGCTGTTGTGAATGAAGTTTAAAAAAATTTAAAAAAAAAAAAAAAAAAAAAAAAAAAAGAAATAAAATACCAGCCCCTTCTGCCACAATGTTACAGACAGTATTTAGTCAAGCTTTTCTTTCTCTAAGTGCTATGATGGTATGATAATTAGGAAATCTGCTATAACGACAAGGAAAACGTGATCAGTAAGGCTGGTATATTTGTTTATAGCACACATGACCATTTTTCTAAGGCGCAGTCTCTATCTGTGTATTATCCAGTTATGTCTAAGATTATTAGGCACAAATAAAGAGAGTATTTCTTTGCCTAAGATGAACACAGTTTCAGAGAGTTCTCTCTTCACATCAACTTAAATCTGTGCTGCTTTCAAATGAAATTATGGGGGGAAATGCAGGAGAAATGACTTGCCCATCACTAGCTCTGTTACAAAATGAGTAAGGTATGTAGTGGTGGAGATAAATGTCTAAATGGAGTATAAGGCAGACAGCCTCTTTCACTGGTAGCTGAGTAGTTAATGACTATAATAAGTACATTTTTCCCAGGTTCCAAATAGAAGTAGTGTTAGAAGTAAAAGCAGATTCCTTGATCTTTAGGGATCCACCTGGAAATCAGCACAGAACCTGTAGCTTTTAAATTTATTTCAAAAGCTGTTCTTCCTTTTTTCTAGGGCCATTTCTGGACATGCTTACTAACGTGTAAATCAAGATTTTGTTTCTTTTTTTACCTCCATTTTCTTCTTTGCTTTTGTTTTTGTTTTAATTGGAAGATAAAGATTTCCTCTCCAAGCATGTCTATATTGTATTCTAACAGGGTAATTTACCCATGCAGATATACAAGAGACAGGTTTAAACTACATAATTCAGACAATAACAATAATACAGTCACAAAGCCATGGAGATGCTTGGCCTAAACACATTTATCTTCACTTGAGTTCCTGGCTGCATTTTTACAGTCTGCACTGAAACCTTGGGTCCTAGGGGTTACTTTTTCAAAGTAATTAATTGAGAAGTACTCTGACTATGTCTATACAATCTTCCACTGCAACATAGCTGGGCTGTTGTTGAAGATGAGTGTTTTCAGTGCACTGAATTTGGCCTCTATTTATTTGCAAGAACCCTCTATTCTCAGATGTGAGAGGAGTAGAGAAGAAATACCACACCATGAAAGACAGCTATCCATTAATCACCCTATACTAGTAGTTACCAAAAAGAAAATGCATCTAAGACAGTGCCCTATATGTATTTGAAAGAAGAATGAAAGCAAGAGCAGCAAAGAGAGAAATAGAACAACTTAGAGTGTGAATAAAAAGAGAAACAAACAACTTTTAAAATATTATTGGAGAGACACTACTTTTAAATACTAAAATATTAAAATCGATTGAGGTTGTGAAATAAGTGTATTACTTAGTCCTCTGTGCATTAAAATTAATTTTTCATCTTCTTATCTAAGCAGCTTCCCTATTGGCTTTTGCTGAACATTCTTAATATTTTATATGCTTAAGGGAAAAAAGCTGCACTCTGACATCTCAACATTCCTGAGAATGTTTAACTTTATTTTTTCTCCTCTCCCATGCAAAGCATTTTAAAATCATGAATGAAG
>NW_009619285.1:7115-13114 GCF_000690535.1 Cariama cristata | reverse complement strand
GGAAAGAGAGAAAAAAATAAGCATAGTTTTGCTGCAGCATTCTGGGCTTTATTTCCCATATGATCATATGTGTAAGTGCTAAGAGCTCTATTCTTCTCTACATTATTATTTTTCTATTCTTTGTTTCCCACTATCTCACTCCTGTGGCTTGCATCATGCAGTAGCCCCAGCAATGTTGAGAACATCAATAATTCAATTGTAACTGAACAATAATAAACTAGGAAGTAACTTCATCTGAGCTGGAAGATCTGGTCTTAGCCTTGCTCTATTTGCAGCTCTGGAAGCTTTGTATTCAGGAGAATTTAAATCAGCAGAGACATGCCAGTCCTTATGTACTACAATGCTGACATAAACATAACAAAACTGCTGCTATTAGGAGATAAGTTCTTATTTTGTACCCCCACAAACAAAAGGTTTTAGTATATCATCATTGGTGCTAAAAGCAGCATAGGCAAATGGCCCTGGATAAGGCAAAGAAGTGCTTAAATCACTGCAGCTTGGTCTTTGCCAGGAAATTAAATATGTAAAACCTTCAATATTATGGTCCTTATATTCACGTGCTGAGGCTGTATCATTTGATACAGCAGAGTTTTACACCCTAAGGGCCACTTTAGGCATTGCAGTTCTTCCAATCAAGCTACAATTTTATACCTTTCAGCATAAAGTTATATGCAGATCTGTGTATTCTCCTGAATACAGTCCCAGTGCCTTGATCCTTGCCTTTGGACTGACACATGTGAATCCTTACATGGATACAGATAACTAGATCTGGACTCAGAGATGTATGTGCATGCTCTTTCTTGCAAGTGTCAGAGGTATAACTGAAGAAAAATTTTGAAACCATGTCTGCTCTCTCCCAGGGAAATTTAAAAAAAATAAATAAAAAAGAGAAAACTTGAATATTCACCTTACCCATTGGTCTTTTCCCTGGCAGTAAATCCGCTCTGTAAGAACTCAGCACTATGTGCGAAACCCTGAGTGGCTTGGAGCTGTGGCAGGGTGAACTGAGATTAGGAGAGTTAACTTAATTTTAGTAAAGCAAAGTTTACATGAATAGAGGTTTGGTTTCTTCTCACTTGATTTTAAGTGCATAACTGAGGTTTTTAGGTAAGAAAATGGACATCCTAAGCTCCCTCTGTAACTCGTGGAGAGAGACATACATCTCTGTATCTTTGGAGCCATAGGCCACTGCTTAAAGAGAGGTGAATCCAGCCTGGTTATCCAGTGTGTCTTCTCCCTTGCTTTCTAATTACTCCACAAGACTTGCACGAGTCCCCTTGTTCCTTACCCCCTTAAGTCCTTGCTTCCTTACCCCCTTGTCCCCATGTCAAAATTTAACTGTACCCCAGACTGTTGCAAGAACTGACACAGATGAGTCCTTGATCATTTTGTAATTTTTTTCTCCTTGGTCAACAGTCAACAGTGCAGATCTTTCCCTGTGGGTGTCTGCATTCACCTGGTGTAATGGATGTCAGTAGATGGGAGTAATTTATATAACAGTTATAGAATCACAGGATTTCTTGGAGTGATGGGGACTCCTCTGGTCCATTTTTAAATATGCCCAGAAGATGCCTGGACATATTTTATTGCCATTATTGACTGTTCAAACAGATTGCTTGCATACCCTTCTTTATCTGGCAAAAGATAAAGTTGAATTCTTGCTAAAAAAGGACACCATACTATATTGAATCCATGCTTAAAGTTGAATGTTACCTGAATTTGCTTTTAAAAACTACAGTTGATATGTAGAAAAGGGCTATCATTACAACACAGGGCAAAGCTGTGCATATATTGTGAAATCTACTGAAATACTGTAAAATCTATTGAAACTATATTGCACATGAGATCTCTAAATCTACCTTCATAAGCTCAACTAACTCACAAAAATTAAACAAATCTACTTTTTTAGCCTAACCAGTAACAGATTCATAGTGTTCTATATGGCCTATGCACGTATGAAGAGGAGGAATGGTTTCATTCTGCTCCTAATATGTGTCTCCATGACTGTGGCTCAAGTACCGTACTTCTACACAGCAGAATCTCTTGATTTGCCCAGCTAAGTTACCAAACTAGATTCCTTACGGTCCCTTTATAGTGAATGAAAAATTGTCAATTTGAAACCAGAGATCCAGAAAGGATTTAGATTAAAGGCTGGCTGCAAACTGGTCTCCAACAAATACGTCTATCACCAATGCCCACAGAATAGACTAGGGGGATTAGCTTCAATTATGAATAAAGGATAAATAATCAAGGCTAATGGAAAATGCAGATTTTTTTTTTCCTTCTTCTAGTACTCTGAGTTCTGTGAATTCAATATCTGCCTCACTCCAGCTTCTGTTTATATTTTGTCTTCCTTTTCTTTCAGTGCCTTTTAAGTTAGACATTTTTACTCACTTCTCTTTTTAAGAGTTGTTTCTGAAGGCATCTTTACTCTTTGAGTATCCTCCATCTTTCTTTGTTTCTCTGGAGGAGCAGAGTAACCCCATTTTCCCTTTCCTCTGTTTTACATCTGTCCCATACAAAGTTAGACCTCTCTCCTAATGCTGAAAAGACTGCTGGATCCCCTAGAACTGAAAGGGACTGCAGAATTGTGTAAGTTATTAAGATGGTCTTCCTATGATCCCAAATAAATCCTGAAATTACAGCATGAAATGTAGAAGGATAGAAGCCTCAGTGAGCACATCATCCAAGACAAACTGATACCAGCCACATGCCTCCAACTATGGATACTTGATGGGTAAAGTCATTTTTCCCCAGAGTCCTCCTAGGCCACATTGATTGTATCACTTTCAATATCTCTTCTTTGGTTACAGGTGACTCAAGAGATTTCTCTCTTTAAGCTGCCTAGCTTTGTCAATTCCAATTTATCTAGATATTCTTTTACCTTTTTCCTCCACAACAAAGGTTTGTGATCGATAGTAAGCCTCATAAAAGCCCTAGAAGGTACTGCTAACCCTTCTTTCTTGTGTTACCAATTCCCCCCTCGGGTCTACAGAGGAGTGCTATCAAACAGCTTGACTGGTTGGCAGCTACCATCTATACCCACTATTTACTTGGCATTCTCATTTCCCTCCTAGCAGTGGCTTTGTTTAATGTAGGTTTTCTTTTTTTTTCATCCCTCCTCATCCTCTTTATGCATTTGGAAAAATTAAAAGATCTCTCTTGGTGTCTAGGGAACAGGCCAGTGGCATTTTAACACTTGGAGAATACTTTTATTTTTCATTCCCACAGAAATTCATGTATGAACCTTGCCTGTGGCACCCATTTGGTTTCAAAAACTGCTTTCTTTTTGTTCCTTTTACACTGAAATACTCAAAAAACCTATAGAGAATCAACAGACAAATTATCTCCTTGAATTTTGTCTGAGTTTGGAATTGCTATGGCTAGCAAATCTTTTCATTAGCCACATTTATGTTCAATGCTCCCCAGTACATTCAGTCATTCAAAAAGTTCCAATTTTGGATCAGTTGTAATAAGAATAAGCCAGGAAATGAAAAAAGATTAACTCCCTGTGGTATACACTAGCTTTCATGCACACAAATTCAATTGAGCATCTCAAACACTGTTCTGCAAAATTTGGTGCTTCAGAAGATACATGCAGGTTAAATGAAGTTTACACTTCTTAAACATATGATCTTTGGTTGTTACTTTAGCATTAGTGAATGGCTTACTTCAGATGGCAATACCAGCATGCCAGTAAATCCCCTTTCTACTTTATTGTCAAAGACAGTGTTAAAAATCTAAGTTTGGAGAAGAGTCAAAAAAACATTTTGGACTGGTTTGACTCTGGCAGAAAAAAATTTTGTTAACTTAGCTTCTCAAAAGTGAACTAAATAAAAAGAAGAGTAAGTTTGGTTTGAAATGAAGGGAAATGAAGCAAGTATTACTCCCTCTGTCTTCAGCTAGAAAAAAACAAAACAAAACAAAACAAAACCAAACCCACAATGTGGAATTTCTACTTCACACCTACTTCCTATGCAGATGCACATTATGCTCCCACTCCTGTCCTCACTTCATACAAAGCAAATATTTAAGGCAACAAAATTTGTTGTGTTTTATTTTTGTTGGAGAGGTATAATTGTGAGGCTAGGGGAGCAGTAGGAAAGACAACGGGTTAACACTCACTGTGGTTTGCAGATCCAGTTGTTGGATTTCCTTTGAGAGGGGTATAGTACTCAACCACGTATGCGGCAACAAAGCAAATGCTAGTGAGAGGGAGCTACTGTCCAGCACTGGTTGTTAGATTATTTAGTCTTTGCACATTCAAAATGGAAAGTGCAAACCATTTTCTTTCTTCTGGCCTTTAACCACTGATCAATACTGACAGCTTCTTATAAACAATGCAGTCATCAAAGAAATGCAATCTTCCTTCTCCCAGAACAGTTACATCTTAGGAAGAAAAAAGGAAAGAGGGAAGCTATGTGTGCATGCATGAGTGTGTGTAAGACAGAGAGAGAGTGAGAGATTCATTGTGTTCCACTCATCCAAGCATTCAGGTTACATTATTTTTCCACCATAAAACCAGGGCTAATAAGCCCGTTTGCTTGCTCTTTCTCCAGTCATTGGCAATCAGTGCAATAAGTTGAGGTGTTCTCTGGCCTCTCTTCTTGTGACGGCTAGGTCTGAACCTTTAAGTTGCTGCCTCCTCTCCAGTCAGAAATGATGGTCCTTTCAATCTCCAATGCAGTTAGTGCCTGGCTTGCTTGACTCTTGTTTACCAGGCTTTGTTTTATTACTGTCTCTGGGAATGGAGCCTGAGAAGTGGCAAGTGCTGACATTTTCATCAGCAAGAGACAGAGAACCTAAAGCCATCAGAGACAACATATATGTACACATACATATATACATTCGTCATAATTTCCAAATATGTTTTAATTCCATGCAAACCAGGACCTTTTGAATTTGTCTTTTAATGAAAAATCTTTGGAAAAGGAGATACACAAGGTTTCTGTGTAAGAAGGATTGACCAGTAAGTTCAGCCCCTGAGATGTTTAGCCTAGCTCTGCATTAATAAACTCCACATACTGCCTCATGATTGCCCATTCAGGTCAGCAGTCAGCATACTTCCTCATCCTCAGCCCGTGAGATGTAGCACCCTTCCAGTCAGAGCCCAGGGTCATGTCAGGAGGATCATGACAGTAACTGGTACTAAGAGGTGAAACTTAGAAGCCTGAACCTCTGTTTGTTGTATGTAACTCTCCATATGGATAACTTGGAGCTGCATTTTTCTCAATGTTTTTTCCTGATTCTAGACCTAGCAAACTATTTTAGCCAAAGTTCCCAAGTGATTTCAGTGAGTATTCCCAGCAGTCTGCAGCTAAAGCTACCAATTTCATCATCTACCAGCAGTCATGGCTAACTGGGGAGGTCCCGGACGACTGGAGGCTAGCTAATGTGACGCCCATCTACAAGAAGGGCCGGAAGGAGGATCCAGGGAACTACAGGCCTGTCAGCCTGACCTCAGTATCGGGGAAGGTGATGGAACAAATCATCCTGAGTGAGATCACAAGGCATGTGAAGGACAATCAGGGGATCAGGACTAGCCAGCATGGGTTCATGAAAGGCAAGTCCTGCTTGACCAACCTGATCTCCTTCTATGACCAGGTGACTCGCTTGGTGGATGAGGGAAAGGCTGTAGATGTGGTCTACTTGGACTTCAGCAAGGCCTTTGACACTGTCTCCCATGGTATCCTCCTGGAGAAACTGGCAGCGCATGGCTTGGACAGGCACACCCTTTGCTGGGTGAAAAGCTGTCTGACCGGCCGTGCCCAGAGAGTGGTGGTGAATGGAGCTAAATCCAGTTGGCGGCCGGCCACAAGTGGTGTTCCTCAGGGCTCAGTTTTGGGTCCAGTTCCATTTAACATCTTTGTTGATGATTTGGACAAGGGGATCGAGTGCACCCTCAGTCAGTTGCAGACAACACCAAGATAGGTGTGAGTGTTGATCTGCTGGAGGACAGGAAGGCTCTGCAGAGGGATCTGGACAGGCTGGATCGATGG